>NC_056729.1:1323451748-1323671748 GCF_019279795.1 Protopterus annectens
CTGAAAAAGCATATTACTTAATCGGCATACTATACACTCATTCCTTGTTTCAGATGAGCATTATTCAAATTCCATTATTTTGTTGCATATGAAGAAAGCTTTAGGGAACTTGTCTGAGCTGAATTTTGTCAGGTTTTCTTCTAAGCACACATTGAATATAACTGCACAGTCTAAGGAGGTAAGATATTCAGGGAGGGGTAGCATTTTGTAAAAAGGAGTACATGCTGTACACAGAGATAGTTTCAGCAATCCCATCAGTCTTATACTCTCTCTACAGGACTCTGTACCTGGGAAACAGGATAAAGTATTTTCTCTCTTGTTTTTGAATTGTTGTAGCCTGTTTTATTTCTGTCTTTCTTTATTTTTTGATGTACATATGATCCATTTCAGATGTTAGTGATCTTAAGATGTCTTATTATTTACCCAGCCACATATGCAGACCTATGTTCTCTTCAACGTCTGACTCTACTGACTCTAAAACTTTTAAACATCCTATTAGTGACAGCCTCAACCAGCTCATTATCAGTTTTCTGACACTTTTCTCCATCCATTATTCCAGTAGGGCTCAAATTGTTCATCTGCTGTTATGGATCAATCAGCATAAAAGCAATAGCTCCAGGAAAAACTAGAATTTCTTGTTGGATGCTGGGCTTCAAGCCATATCCCCCCCCCCCCAAGTAAATTCTTTTCAAAATTAGAGTACAGTATAATGCAAAATAATTTGATGTATAAGAATTATTTTTACATTGGTATGAAACTGAATAGCTCCCTCTTTCAGGCCATAGACTACACTTCATTTACTCTTGCAATCGTATTGCGAAGGGCTTTTAAATGCAACCAGTTCAATATGATTCACACAGGAATGCAGATCCAATGAAAAAAAAAATAATGCATGCTAAAGAACAGTTTGAAGGGAAACAAGACACACTACTTAATGAATGATGAAATAATATGCTGTTGTCAACTGAATAAAGAACAAGCTGTAAACAAAAAATTAACCATAAAGAAAACTGAACTATATCGTTCAATATTTGAAGAGGAAGTAGATTTGTCATGCTGTATAGATCTCTGAACTCCTGCTAGGGATATGGGAAAGCAGAACAAAGCTAGGCGTCTTGGTTGACCTTTATAAACACCTTACACTGCAAACTATATTAACAAGTGTCAGAGCAAGCTAGTTCTTAACATTACTACAGAACAGAATCATTTTAACATCATCTAGAAATCTGAAGCTATCTGTATCAGACAGACCTGCTTTGGGCACTAATGCTTTAATTCATTTTTTTCTTTCTCAAGGTATGTGTCACTGCCGTTACAGATTCTGCTGGAGTTAAACCCTGCTTCTACTAAAAAATGGTTAACCACATTGTTAAATAAATGTTCTGTGTTCTGATTTTCAGTAAGACATAAGAGATATCCAAACTACCCCATATTCACCAAGTTTAGTTCCCTCACACCATAATGCTCTCTCATTGCATCCTTCTTCTACATAAATGTAACGTTATCCTCTGTAACAATGCAGTGGATATTGCAAATATAGTAGCAAATTTAGTACAAATTTCAACCCAGAAGCATACATATAAAACCCACATATACCTAAGGATTTGAAACCTCCCATTACCAAAAAAAAAAAAAAAAAAACGCGTGTCAAAAATACTCTACAAAGCAAAAAATAATTCCTATATGGGACCAAGCTTCCTGCCTAACAGCATTAAACACACGCTGGCACATCCACTCCTGCAGCTATTTAACATAAGCTTTTCTCCAAGGTTTGGCACACAGCAGTTAGGATGGTATTTCACAATGGTGGTCCCACCAATGACCCTGGTTATTACAGAATTATCAACCTGGTGAGCCTCGTCTGTAAGGCCATGGAAAGGGTCATAATATAACTGATAAACTACAAAATATAAAATCATATGACTTGGCTCCCAATAGTTTGAATTTGCTAATGGTATATTCTGCATAAAGGATTTGATGAACTTTTTTGAGAGGGTAATACAAGCCATGAACATTGATCATGCAATTCATACAGCATACCTTAACCTCACCAAGGCATTTGATGCCATATCAAATGCTGACATTATCAACAACCTGAATGCACTCTAAATGTATTCCTGTGTAGTTAGATGGATACCTAACTGGATGAGGAGCATAGCTCACACTGTTATGTTGGGAGGCATATCCACAGAAATGGTGAAAGTTATTAATGTGGTACCGCAATTATCTGTTTTAGGACTTCTGCTACTGGGAATATACTTCACTGATCTCCAAATCAAAAGTTGGTATCTCTGGTTAACCTTGTTTGCAGATAATTATAAATTGGTTGTTATATTCAAGTCCACTTCTGTCATACAGAAGCTACAAAATGAAGCCATACATGTAAATAGCAGGTGCCCTGAAAATGGGCTAAAACCTAAAAAATGCAATAGTGTTGTTATGAGAGACCTTGAAACATGAGTATATAGTTCCCTCTCTTTTGATCATCATGTTGCAACAATGACCAGAAAATCCTTCTTTCTTGCACAGCTGATCACAAAGGGTACTTCCTCTAGATCCAAACAATCCTTATCTCTGTATATTTTTCACTGATCAGGCCCATCATCAAAAACAATGACCACTTTGGGATGTATCTTATTAAACATATCAAGCAGTTAGAGGACCTGATAGGTTCCTGACAAAAAAAAAAATGCACCTAAAGGACCTGACAAGAGAGGCATATAGGCCTTGTCTCTGTATTCAGTGTCCCATAGACCCCTTGGGGGTGATTTGTGCCTTGCTTTCTTGGCCATTATGGATTCAGCATTCCAAGACCTCTTCTTCTCAAATCAAGTAGTCCACCAAACACTAGAACCAGAGATCTGAACCTGCTTCAACAAATAATTCATGGTGCAGAGAGATTTTTCATTCAACAGCTACTCCTTCTCTGGAACAAACTGCCTCTATATATATATATATCAAGCAATATGGCACGCTATCTTCCATTAAGAAAGAATTAGACAATTGTTATTCATAAATTTACTCCCAGTATGACAAGCCTATTTTTCCTTGGAAAAGGAGAGAAGGGTGGGCACTGGTAAGGAGTAAATTGCCGCATGGCCTACTTGCAGTGTACATTCTATGATAAACATTAGAGGAAGAGGAGAGATGAAGCAATGAATGTGGGATGATGACAATTAGTGAAAAAAACTTTCTCAGATACATCTAACCTGTATGCAGCATATTTAGTAAATAATTTAGTTCCCTCATGACACAGAGTAGTTACTTAATTACTATTAATGGAACCAAGCTCCAGAAAAGAGTGTATGTGTCCTTTGGAAGAAATAGCAACTCGGAAAAGTAGATTAAAGATGCAGAAAGGGGGTGCATATACAACAATTGCCATCTCATCTCTCACTTCATTTGCGTTAGATATTTTTCAAGCTAATACTGCACTGTAGTAGGATCACATTAAACTTAGTTGAGAGAATTAAAGTTCTCTAAGTGAGGTGAATGAACAGACAAATTGGCTTCCCTCAGATTTTGTACACTCACTAAAGTCCTTCATTGGTGTTTGGCCATCCATCTGGCTACTGACCATGGACACACTAGCAACCAATGGGAATGCAAAGTGATACAAATGCATTTATTATAATTTAACAGTAATGAATGAAATTTTGGATTTGTGTGTGTGTGTGTGTGTGTGTGTCTGTGTGTGTGTGTGTGTGTGTGTGTGTGTGTGTGTGTGTGTGTGTGTGTGTGTGTGTGTGTGTGTGTTATGGGTCCACAGGACATCTATTCCAGGTGCAAAAGGAAGGCACTCAATTTATTTGCATCCTGTAGTGCTGTGCCTGGAAATGTATAGTCCCAGCACATCTGAGTTTTTTTTTTTTTGGTTTAAGCTGTGCGTGCATGTGTGTGTGTGTTTCAATATATTAATTTATTTTCTGTTTATCATATTATGTAGTATTCCAGTGAATGCATGCTTACTGTCTGCCCATTCCTGTACTTTGCACATCTGCTTCTATATGATGTGATATAGATTTGTTGTTTTCTTGTTGACAGTGATTTTTTTCATATGCTGCAAAACATTTGAAATACTGTGAGTTTGGTACATCATTTAAGTTTTTTTCTGGTAGTAAATCTGCAATGATTTTAATGCTCATCTGGATGCTTGTAATCTATTCAGCCTGATGTTTTGAGCATTGATCAAATATGTGATAACAACAGGGCTCCAAAGTGAAAGTAAGCAACTTGAATAGAATAAGCATTCAAAGTACAGAAAGAAACATTTGTTTTTTTTCCTATGAAATTGTAATAAAGTATGCAAAGTATAAAAGACAGAGGCTTAGAAAAGCCTTAAAAAGAGAAAGTCCAAAGATTATTAACCAAACACAAAACCAGAATAAAATGAAGAAGGAACACAAGTGTGCATGGATCCCAGTTAACCTTTATTGAATAAAGATATAGTAAAATACTGAGCACTTTCATCTACTGTATGAAACTTCATCAGAGTAACAATCATCTGAAGCGTTTTAACATTTACAAGTCCACCAACCAATAAGAAAGTCAATAGTTATTGTTATTGGTTGGCAGAAAGTATTTTACTATATCTTTGGTCAATAAAGGTTAACCAGGATCTGAACACGTTGGTGGTGTTCCTTCTTTGTTAAAGTCAGAAGATTATCCATTTGTTTTTAAAAAGAAAATTATACACATCTATTAAAGTATAAGTTGTTTCTTGAATTTTGTATTCCTTTTCTTTCAAAAGTTCTCTATCCATTAGCTAAGATAGGAGGTACGATGGTGCTCTCAATTAGAATGAGAATATGGCACATGCTTTTATTACTTATTTGTTAAAAGGGTAAGTGAAATGATGATTGTTGACCCATCATTCTCCATGATCTGGGCCATAAGGGTGAAGTACTTATTGATATCTTACTGCAACGTGTATGCCAGTGGAAGGAAACCAGATTATCTGGAGAAAATCCACGCATGAAAAATATGCAAAGTCCAGACAGGCAGACATTGACTGCAATACAGAAGGCAACCAAGGATTATGAAACCATAAGCTAGAGATCTTAACACTGAGTCACCACACTGCATGTTTGAGAAACACTCGTTGAAATGATAAAATAGTGCAACATACAGAATGTCATCTTCAGGGGACATTTATATCAAGTAATGGTTTCTGTGTCAACTAACTGTGCTTTCTTTCATAATTGTTGAAAGCATCTGCTTAAGCATTACATTCTATGAACCATGCAGTAAACTATGTTTGGTTCATAGGTAAGTACTAGGCTAACTGCCCTTTCAGTCTATTTTAAATCTAGTCAATGTTCCTTTCATAGGCGAGAATCAAGCCTTGTATCTTGTGTCTGTGAGGTAAACAACTTTACCATTATGTTAAAACCCAACCCCAATGTCATCCCCAAAAACATTTTTTCAATCAAGGGCAAATGTCAGCATCCCTAAATTGTAACAATGTAACTGTTCTCACTAGAAGATTTCATTAACATGAACAAGAGAAATAATTTGCTTTCCAGTAAAAATTTAAGTACTTTGTTTTAGACATGAATGGTCTGAAAAGTAATTTTCAATAAAATATAGCAATTTTCAGTGCATTGTGCATCAAACATTTATACCCGACATTCAGTTCATACTCTTAAGGCAATTTTCTTTTTTTTTTTGCATTCAAGTCTGGCTACTTTCAAAACATGTATAGATCATTGTACTCAGCAAGGTCAAGGAAACGGCTAAACCTCTTAGCTTAAGAATTCTGGACAAAGCTAAAAATTAGGGGACAAAGGGCAAGTATCTGAGACAGATTTTAAATATTGTTCTTACAAACTTGGTAGAAGTATACATTTTTTGAAGGATATGCAATTTGAAACTCTCATGTTTGTCAATATTTAGTTACTTCAGTCCTCAATGATGTGGCAGAAAAATGCATATTTTATGAGGATTATATCGATAATATGAGTCAAAAATCTGGACAGTTAAATGGGATGAGATTAAACCTCTTCTAACTTAATAATGTTTATATGGAGCAAAATAGCTCTAATTTGTGCTGTCATGGCATTTGAATGCAGAGCAGGTAGGAAGGCCCACTTTCAAAAATGTATTAGTTTATTTGTGACCACTCTAGAGTTTTTCTAATATCATGTAATATATTTTACATAGCAGAAATGTGCTTAAGGGTGTCTATATGATAGTGGTGACAGAATAATTTGAGACATATATAGAATTTACTGGCTATGTGACTATTTGCATAGATAACAACCTACATTCAATGCTTAAATGATGACTGTTTTCAGTGGCATTTTCCAAATTAAAAGATTCTTGTTTGATTTTTTTTAATCTTGAGAAAGAAAAAAAACATTATTGCTAATTTGTAGTGTCATATATGCTTAAATATTTAGTTTTTGAATTTAATCTTTTATCTGCTTAGTAATTATTCATAGAAACATCAGATATTTTTTAGGGTTATAGTAAATGTGAATATCCGCTAGTTAAAACTGCATTATCCATCTTAAATTTCCTTTGATTTTTTTTTTCTTGTTTCCTTAGATATAAAAATGTATGCTAATTAGTATTGTTAAATATGCATGTTCTTTTTCCCCTAAAAGGCCACAGAGTGCTTAAATAATTTCAGTAATATGATCCTGGTTTGTAAAAAAAAACAACCTCCACAAATAATGCAATACTTATTATGTTGTATGCCTTCTAAAGCATGGTGTTTAGTTGACTGGCAATTAACTAAGTGAAGCCCATTTAATCAAGAATAATATAGATTGATGGGGCCAGCTATCAAACATAGAAAAACGTACCCAAAGTCTGGTGACATTGCAGTTCATGATAACAGTGAGTGAAGGAGGTGTGTAAAACTTTGCCTCGTGTATGTATTTTAGATGGCAGTCTAGTTTATTCATCATTGTAGGATAGCTTTCAATCAGATTGTTTTCAGTCCATCAAGTGACATCCATAGGCAAGGGATTATGAGTACATCAGCCAAAAATGACAATACTGCTCTAACATTAAAAATCCTGCATAGTTTAAACTTGGGGGAGGGGGAGTGCTGAGTCATCTGTTAAATGATGCTTTGGCACAAAAGTCAAGGGGCCAGATTTACGAAAGCTTGCACAGAGTGCAAGAAGAGTGTAGGAGCTCACTGAGGCAATATGTCTGCCGTGCGATCCAGGTACAGCCAGCAGGGCTGTGCACGAGAGCTGCTAAAGCTACTCTTGCACGGACAGCGTCATGGTATGCAAATTACTTAATTTGCTGCTGAAAGCTATGCAAATGAGGTACATTTGCAATCCAGGAAACACTAACCTGTCCGTGGAAGATTAGTGTTATCTGCAGAAATGTACTTCATTGGTAATGGAGTACCGTTCTGCAAATAGCTAAATGGAGCTATGACAGCTCCAAATAAAGGATGCAAACAGTTGAGGAAGCATGCCAATGGCCAAATATAAGGCCATTGGTATTTATAAATGTTTAAAATTATTAAAATCTAACTTTTTTTCCCCAATCTCCGATGTTTAAGCGTAGAGCAGCACCGTGCAAACGTGTGGTGCTTTCAAAAACAAGAAAATAATTTAAAAATAGCCAAAAATAGCCATTTTCACTAAAAAACGTATCCTGCCATGCAGGTGAATGGCAGGCTGGAGACAATATGGCCACTGAGTACTAGTTGCTAAGGGGAGGAAGCTCAGTGTGAGAGATGTAACCATGCATTAGTAGGCAATCCTATGCAAATGAGGATAAGGATAGTGAATCGCAATTTTCCCCAGCATGTGAGCCATGTCCCAAGAGTGTAAGTGTAGGAGTAGGTGAGTAGTAGAGTAGAATATAGGTAACATCATGAGGGTGTGTGTCAGAAAGGCTGTAAGCTAATTGGAGCACAGTGTCTTGTGTTTGCCCTGAGTTGCTCAGGATTGCAAGAGGCGTGTCTACAGTTGCCCTTTCTGAAAACCAGAAACCAAAGGTGCACACCGTGAAAATATAAGAAATTTCTTGCAAACGTGCACACAGCGTGTGCGCTCATTTGCGTGGCACTGCCCTGGGCAGAAACAGATAGGGAAAAGGAAGGAAAAGAAGTAGTAGGAAGTTAACCAAGGAGAACTAGCAGAGCTGCCAGGTGAAATATATCAGAATCAGCCAATTACGCAGGCAGAAAACTAGCCCAGCCCAGCACTTTAAACTCTGCAAACAGCATTCTTCCCTGTTTTTTTCCCAAGAACTCTGCAACACTGCAGTATACAAAGAGGGAAAGCTTAAAAACTTTTAAGTCAGACAAAAGGTTAGGGGCTGTTCTTGCTATCATAAACCAACATGTGCAAGGTGCAGAGGGTGGTGATGTTGTGAATGCTACTGAGCAACCCACAGTGAGGAGACGGAGAAGAGTGTACAGACCCAGGGTAACCTACCAGGGTCTACATGAGCTGAAGATAGTGGGGCACTCTAGGGTGGACAGAGACCTCCTGCAGCAAATTGTTGAGCTGTGCCGGCCACGCCTCACACACAGAACCAACAGAGGGGAACCCATCCCAGTGGATACCAAGGTATGTGTTGGCCTAAGAATACTAGCTACAGGTACCTTCCAGAGACCAACTGGTGATATGATGGGGATTTCACAGGCATCAGCATCCAGGGTACTGCACTAGTTCCTGGATGCCATGTCAGCACATGTCGATGAGTATGTATATTTCCCCAGTTCCCATGAGGCATTGGCCAGCAATATGTGTCTTTTCCACCAAATAGCAGAATACCCTGAGGTAGTGGGTGCAATAGACTGCATGCACATACACATTAAAGCACCAACCGGTGAGTTGCGTAGGGTCCACATCAACCTCAAGGGTTCCCCTCCATCAACTGCCAGGTCGTGTGCGATGCCCAGGGCATAATAATGAATGTGTGTGCTGGCTGCCCTGGAAGCTATCACAATTCCCACATCTGGCATCTGATGCAGCTGTACCAGAGATTTGCCAATGGGGACATCCCTGATGGTCACCTAGTGGGGGATGCTGGATACGCACTGGAGCCGTGGCTGATGACACCCATTAGAAATGCACACACGCCCAAACTAGAACTCCATAATGAGACACACCCACAAACATAATTGAGCATGTGTTTGGGATGCTCAAGTCACAGTTCCAGTGCCTGGACACATCTGGTGGAGCCTTGCAGTACTCACCAACTACATGTACCCAAATTGTCATGGTATGTGCCATGCTACACAATATGATCCTGCGGAAACAGCTGCAGCAGGAACAACATGGGGCAGGGCCAAACAGCCCTCCACCATTGCCAAGGCCTGCACAGGCACAGCATGACTCGGAGGAGGAGGAACATCCTGAGCCTGCCCCAGTAGGCAGAAGGAGGCATGCCCAGTATGCCCTGGCCTTGGTAAAGAGGCAACGCATAGCACATACACTCAGTAGGAACCCTGGAAATTACACCTCTCTCTGACTCGCACATACAGTAAAAGGGATGCCTAACTTGACACTACCTGTTTTCAAACATGTATAGGGAGTGTAATATGTACATTCGACATAGGCAGTCCTGCAGCACCACCTGAGGCATGAGTCCCAATTTTAAGCAATATAAAGCACTGCTAAGCAAATTTTACCAGTATTGAGCATATTTAAATACAATTGTGTGTAGCTGCGCACCGCCCTAACCAGTGCAACGTTGGGCAAAGTTGAGCAATGTTGGGCAAAGTCGAGCAAATTTGGGCAAAGTCGTGCAAACATGAGCAACGTCGGGTAAACACGCTCACACCTGCTTTACTGTTCCTTAACCAGTCAGGTCTGCCCAGCAGGAAAATAAAAAGCAGTGACAGGGCTCGAACTCTGGATACTATGCACTATAGTCACAGTACTGAACCACTAAGCCATGACAGAATTTCACTGGCACAGACACAACTTAAGTCACTCACACATACCAGTTGTGGGGGGGTCACATACCTAACAGTCACAGCCAGCAGGACAATTGTAGACAAACGCAAACACAAACAAATGCTGTATCATGCCCTCTGAAGAGGCATATGAGTAACCTCCCCCCAGGCCTATGCAGACAGATAACAGCAGGCCAGGCAGTGTGATGTGGGTTGGGTAGGCTATGAAGTCACAAACTAATACGCATGTAATTGGAAGCTAAGGTCTGCAGTACAGTGGTATGCCTCAAGCCAGTACGATAGGCAACAGTACAGACTGAAATGGAGTACTTGACATAGCAGTGCAGTCCTAGCAAATGTGTATAAGTGTCAGGTGTACCCCTCATCCTATGTACACCCAGAGTAACAATCAGGTTTGCCCCCCCGGCAAGAAATGTACAAATAGTAGCTGTCCCCCCTGTATGTAGAAATGTTGATACGTCTCTGCAAATTGACTCATGGAAGCCCTGCAGGCACAGCGTGCTTCCTGTCGATGTACAACACAAAGGTGAGCCCTGAAGTAAAAACAAACTTGATTTTTCACACACACATAGTATATATGCCCATAGTGGGCATGCTCACACACTTAAACAAATTTAGCAAATTTCAGTCAGCAACATACTGAAAGGTCATACTGGGCATGCTCACACACTTAGGCCATGTCTGAGTACAGCAGTGGACCACACATATCTGGCAGTTGCAGTTCTTCCTCCAGACACTTGTCACTATTTACCAATCCTGCCTTGCACACACAGTGATATGAAAACAGACCCATATAATTATTGGACCCCTGTCATAATCAAACTATGTACTACAAGTACTTAAGTTGTTCAAAGAAAGTGAAAATCCAAAGAAGATCAATAAATCTCAGATCAGTATCATCAAGAAACAATGAGCACTCCTAACATTATCCAAGCCATGTTCTGGCATAAATATTGCCAAAGAGTCCATAGAGAACCATGAAGCTTTCTTTCACTATGTCATAAATATCAATGTAAACTCATATATGTTCTGAGTCAGTCCAAAGTGTAAATGAATACATGTACATGACTGACATTGCCAACATCTTGTCAGACAGGTTCATACATATTTACCCTCCTCTCACAGACAAAAGGGCCCATTACCATACCTGGACATTGTGAAAACCCAGAAATCACATATACAATGGTTAAACAGCTCTATCCAAACCTAAAAACATGGCATCTATGGGATGACATAGTTTCCCTGGCTGTGTCATATGTGAACTCCAAAACAAACAGACCCTGCACCTGAACAGTCTGTTGAGACTCACCCTCTGTACAGGATATGAAACTGTTGAATGGGTTACAGCAATGTTTGGCACACTCCACAAGTGTTGGTGCACAACAGACCATGGGAACTATTGTCTTATAAGCCTAATAAGCCTGATCTTCAAGGCCATAGAGTCCATCATTATGGAACTCATAAACAGAGCTATTGGGAGCCTACAAACACCCAACCCTACCCATTTTGGTTTGGTCAGGGGCAGATCATGGTTCCTAAACCTGCTAGACAGTTTTCAAGGCAGTCACCCAGGACATACATCAGTGAAATGAGCTCCACATGGCCTACATAGACCTTGAAAAGCCCTTTTCCAACATCCCACACACATGTTATATCCACAAAAGTCAACAACCTGTGCATAAACACGTATGTCATCTGATGGATTGCCAACTGGGGCATAGATAGAGCCCACAAGGTAAGAATTGTGGTCTCCTGTTCAAGCTGGTAACAACTGCTGTCCCCCATGGCTCAGTCCTGGGACCCCTCGTGTCTGGTGTATACTTGACAGAAATACAGTCAAACGCACGAGGGCTATGATTAGCAAAGTTTGTTGATGACTGAAAAAATGTTGTCATAATCGATGTTTAGGACAACAGAGACATCCTTAAATAGAGTCTCAGTCAGACAGATGTGGTGTCAAAATTATGGCCTCGAGCTACAGTCATACAAACACCACATAGGTGCCAATACCCTAAATATGGAGGTAATAATAAGGGATCTATGGACACATGTGGATAGTCATATCTACTTCCAGAAACACATTCGAAAAGTGGCTAGAAAATCATGCTATGTGTTCCCACAAATTACCAAGTTCTTTGCATGTAGGTCAAAGGAGGTTCCCTCTACTCATCAGTCATCAGACCCATCAGAGAGTATCACGGCACACTTGCGATGAATCTGACTAGGCACCTTCAGCAGCTGGAAAGACCAATGAAGTACCTCAACAAGAGGATTACTGGCCTCAAACAGTTGCCACATGCAACAAGACTGAATTTAACTCAATCTGTACTCTGTTGCATACTGTCTACTCAGGCGATCTCTGCCCAACAGACAGGTCCATGTCCAACGCAGAACTGATGTACATGCGCTATCTGAAGTAAACCCAAGCTCACTGTGCCACATGCTCTAGGGATATCATCATCACAACAATAAATAGAACATGTTGGAGGGATACATTACTAACTCACAGACTTCCCTTGCTTTGGAACAGGCTTCCAACCTACATTAAGCTGAGTCCCTAACTGACACTCTTCCAGAGGAGCCTTGACGAGTGTATGTAAAATTGAACTGTCACACCATGGATCACTTCATCAGCTGTACTACACAGAGGCCTAGGGAACTAAGCCCATGTGTGGTGATAGCTGCACACTCTGCCCATACTAATATATGCATTCAGGCAGATAGCCTATTACCTACCTATGTACCTATATATATATATATATATATATATATATATATATATATATATATATATATATATATATATATATATATATATATATATATATATAGGGGGGGAACACAGTATAATAAGCCAAAGATGGATGGGCAGAGATGTGTGTAAGAGGATCACCATGACAGGGAGCCATCCAGGACTGTCCCACCCAGCACACATCCCAAAAGACATGAAGTGCACATCTCACCCACTGTACATAACAGCCACCAGTATCTGTAAGCATTACAGTGTATGTGGTCCATATGCCTGCTGTACAACATGACTGTACAATGAAGTGCACATCTACTATCTGTAGACATGTTCCTGTCACATAGGTTCATAGGTATGTAGTAGACTATCTTCACGAAGGCATGTATTAGCCTAGGCAAGTTGTGCAGATTTCACCACCCCATTGGGTAGCCTCCCAAGCCCTAGTTCTAATAGTTAGTACCCTAAGCCCCTTTCTAGTGGGGCTGCTGATGTGACACCTGGCATGAATTGTCTGTTTCCCATCCACTCATCAAGGTTCCTATTGAAGAGTGTCAGCAAGGGGCTCTGTATGATGTACATTGGGACTCTGTTCCACAGTAAGGCAAGTGTCTGGGATGGTACTCTATCCCACCAGCATGTTGTATTCATTGTTGTGATGAGGTTCATATCCCTGGAGTGTGTAGTGTGACTCAATTTTGTTATCTGTAGATGGAGCATGTTCAACAGTTATGTGTTGGACATGGCTCTGTACATTAGGCAGAGTGTCCCTCTGAGTAGGCGGCATGCAATGGAGAACAGATTTAGTTTTACCAGTTGTGTTGCAAAACACAACTGTTTGAGGCCAGTAATCCTCTTGGTGAGGTACCTCTGTGGTCACTACAGCTGCTGGATATGCTTAGTCGAGTACATCCAAAATGGTCCAAAATTATATCCAAAAGCACAAGACCTAAAGCCAAAAGTTAGGAACACAGATTTCCTAACTTTTGGCTTCGGGTCCTGTGCTTTTGGATATAATTTTGGACTTGCTGTGTGAGTTGTTTGGTTTTGCTTAAACTATTTTCTACATCCAAAATGGTGCATTGTACTCAATGATGGGTCTGATGACTTAAGAGTAGAGGGCCACCACTACCTCTTTTGATCCTGACGCAAAAGCTTTGTTGATTAGGTGGGCCACATAGGATTTCCCAATCACTTTGGCAACATGGTTGTCAAAGGAAAGATGACTATTTACTTGTGTCCCCAGATCCCTTATTACCTTGTCAGTTTTAAGGGGGTAACACCTATGTGGTAGTTTGTGGGTACTTTGTTTTCACCAAAGGGGACTACTATGCATTCTTCCACATTGAGCTTGAGGCCATGATTCTGACACCACACATCTGTCTCATAGAGTCCCTTCTGGAAAATATTTGTGTCATCCGGGGAATCTATTATGGCAAACACTTTACAGTTCCCAGCAAACTTAGTCAACCACAACCCTCCTGTGTTGGCACGTACTTTTGAGAAGTCTATACCAAACAGGAGGGACCCCAGGACTGAACCCTGGGGAACACCAGTTGTTACAGGTGTAGAGTCTGACATGTAGCCAGTAACTCTTAATTTGTGGGAGCTATCTGTGAGCTAGTTTGCAATCCATCTTGTGATGTATGGATTCATACCCAGGTTGGTGAGTTCATCTATGATACCTGACTGGGGAATGGTGGCAAAGGCCTTAGCGAGGTATAGGTAGGCTGTGTGGAGCTCATTGCAATCATCTGTAGCCTGGGTAACTGTCTCAAAGAAATCCACCCAATTCAGGAGGCGTGATCTGCATTTGACAAAGCCAAACTGGGTGTGCTCAACTGTGTGAAGGTTCCCAATGTCTTTATTGTTGACTTCCATTATGACTGGCTCCATTGCCTTGCAGATCAGACTCATCAGGTTCATAGAGCATGAATGCCAAGGGTCTTTTGTGGACCCACTCCTGTGGAGCGGGAAGAACATTGCTGTGCTTGTTCTATGGGTACATATCCTGTAGAGAACATGTAGAGAGAGGTGTAGGTATCCCTGATGAATATGGATACATCCCCACCCTATGTGCTATGATCCAGGTTCTGTTGCTGGAAGGTATGGAATGAGTAATATCCTGGTAGTGCTGGTGTGCTCTCTGGAGCCTTGAACTAGGTTTCTGTTACTGCAAGGATATTTATATTCTCCATACTGAGAAGTGTCTCGAGTGTGTGCATCTGGAGGCTGAGACTTCTGTCAATGAGTAGCATTTAGCTCACTTTGTGGTTATTTGTGTTGGTTATGGGGTTTGGTATGTCCCGAGTGACTGGTGTTCCACACCTGAAGTCAACACCTCATTGGTCCAATCTGACCATAAGCTAATTACCCTTCATATCCACATTCTGCCCCCACCCCTCATTAAGGAAACCATGTTAAAAATTTTCTCCAAAGACAACTTCATGCTTCTTAAGACAGAAGTGGTGAACTTCAGGACACTCATGCAGATGAACAATACAGTTACAACTACTGAATCCTACAACTGCACTTTAGAAGCACTTACAAGTGTGCATGGATCATGCTATCCCAAACAGAACCAAGACGCTATCCTCCAAGAAAAGGAAGCCAATCTGGTGGTCCCCTGCCATAAACAAACTACACAACAGAAGGAAGAAACTGTTGCAAAAGAGGATAAAGCCCATGAGTCGAGGAGCTCCCTGGTCAGCCTCATTAAGAAGCTGCATTCCCTGATAAAATCCTCCAAAGCTAGTTACGAAAACAAAATCGCCACTGATTCTAAAGACAACCACAAAGCATTCTATAGCTATGTCAAGAATCACAATGGCAACACTCAGATCTGCTCTGAGTTACAGCACAATGGCACTAAATATACAGACCCAACTGATATTGCCAACATCCTGGCAGATAGGATCAGTGCTAACTTTACTCCCCTCTCACTCATGAAAGAGCCCATCTCTATGCCGGAAGAATGCAAAGCTGCTGTCATCACAGCTGCACAGTTAAAAACCACTCTCCAAAGCCAGGGACACAGCATCCATGGGACCAGATAACATCCCAGGCTGCGTTCTACATGAACTAAAGAATGAACTGGCAACCACACCTAAGTACCATGTTCAATCATAGCCTCACCTCAGCAAATACGATGGAAAACGACTGTAGAACCAAGTGGATGTGGATTCACTGATAAACACCGCTCGTACACAGGATGATGAATATTAATAATCTTCGTTTATTCCACAACACAAATGAATCACAGGTTTAGCGCTTTCAACTGGTAAATCCAATCTTCCTCAGAACAGTGTAGTAGTAGGTTACAAATGTTTAAATAGTATTGAGCCTTCATCTAATTTAGAAAAACCGCCAAAAACTTTAAAGCTGTATACATCTAATTCATTTAAACTCATGTATATAATATGTTGTTCACTATTTACTTTATCATAACTTCCTTAAATAATTAGATAGCAAACAATACTGATGTATATATACAATATACATTTTGAATGAACATTTTAAATGATTATACTGTACACACTTCAATAGTGTATATACTTCATCTAAAATTCATTCTCACCATTCATCTGCACATAACAAATCCCAATGGTAATATAGTGAAATAAATTACTGTTTAGTTTGTAAAAACTGTCCTTTAAATTTTATATAAATATTCTCATAACTATATATATCTAAAAACACTGTCTATAATAATATTATGTTTGGATACTACAAGTATAATAATTCATTGCAAAGTCTTTGCAAGATAAATAATGAATAAAAAATAATTAATAATAATAATAACAACAATAACATGAACAAACTAATGATACATAGTAATAATTATAAGATTAGAATGAGAATGTGATGTAAAAATTAAGTAATATATGTATTAAAAAATTTTTTAAAAAATGTAACAAATTTCATTAGCTAATGAAATAGAAAGTATGAATGATACTATCATTAAACATACTGACTTTGAATATTGGAAAGAACTCTTTAAGAAACAATTTACCATAGCTGATAATAAGGCACAGAGCATATTTGATAGAAAGAGTAGAAAAGTTCTAAGAGATGTGGATCTGTATAAGTGCAACAGGGCATATATATGGCCAGTAGAGAAAGTCGTTGAACATTCACGGTTTCATGAAGGGAATAGAAAACAAACTAAAAGTTCATTTAGGGAGGAAAATTTTCAGGGGGGCAGGTTTTTTCCTGCACGGAACCACAACCGACTGTGGAGCACATACAGAAGGTAAACAAAGACCTCCATTTAAGGTATAATGTATCTAGTATTAGTGATGCACATAGTACAGAGTACAGTACAGTAGGGACTGTGACAGAAGATAATAGAGATAACTTATTGATTAATACAGAGATATCTCATTCCCTTGTTGGTAATGATAACAAGAATAAGAGTGTCTTGACTTCCTATGATGGCTTTAATGGATTTAATTATACCGATGTGGAGGTAGACGTTGATTTTGTTAAGGTTATGAGCAAAGGTATGAAATTCATCCCTACCCCTAAGATGGATTTAGTAGATAACATCACATAAATCAAGATGTACTGTCGGAAACTTAATCTTGCCATCCAGTTTAATAACAATGAGAATAGTATACCGAAAATCAATGGCATAGTCGGCACAGATCTGAAGAAGAAAAGTACTTACATTCCAACTACCAATGCACATATAAATAACTTTGAGAAGTTAGTTTGCAAAGACATATATTGGTTATATAAGGATCACAAACAAAGAAGAAAGAACTGGGGGACCATCCATGATAATCTCTCCATGAAGGAAAGGGAATGCTTGAATCATGTTATGCGTAATAAAGAAGTGAGAATTATGAAGCCAGACAAGGGGGGAGGTATAGTCATTTACTATACTAGTGAATACAATTCCAATATACACAACCTCCTATATGGATCAGGCAACTACGAAAGCATTTCTATCAACCAAATTAACATAGGACACAAGAGGATTGATTTAACTATAGAAGAATACCTTATAGACAATAGGATTACCAATGATACTTATACATTTTTGAAAACGGATTATCCAGTTTTATCCAAGATTGTAGGTATTCCTAAAGTACACAAGTCAATCGATAACCCTCCATTTAGACCCATAGTGTCTGAATCTAGGTCTAAAACCTATAATATAGGTAAATTGATAGATAGATGGCTTAAACATATTTATAAAGTTATTCCACACATCATGAAGGACTCCTGGAACTTTTTGGGAAAACTTACTAAGGATATATGGAGGCCCAATTTAATCTTCCTTACCATAGATGTTGTGGACCTCTTTTCCAGTATTCCTAAGGACATAGGTCTGGAATTTTTTTCTAACAGCCTTAGGAAATATTCAGGATTTGACTGGGATAAGATATGCCTAATATGTGACATGATGGCTTTAGTATTGGACCATAACTACATATCTTTCCAAGGAGCGTTTTTTCGACAAACTAAGGGGGTTGCTATGGGAGCATCCTGTGCTCCCATATTTGCTAACTTAGTGATGTTGGAATGGGAGTCAGAGCATCTTTTTAAAAGTGAATTTTATTCGGATATTGCTTTCTATGCTAGATATTTGGATGACATTTTCATTCTATGGAAGGCATCTACGGATAGATTACGACAATTTATGGATTTCCTTAATGGTACCACAGAGTTTTTGAAATTCACCTATAGTTTCAGTCATGTAAATATACCATACTTAGACATTTTAGTGGGTCATGATGAGGCAGGTTTTATTTCCAAAGTGTATAGGAAACCAACCTTTTCCAATGATTACATTCATTATTCCAGCAATCATCCTCCACATGTTTTTCATAATGTGGTTAAGGGACAATGCATCCGAGCAGCAAGGATGTCATCCACAGAGGAATGCATGAAGATAGAACTTGATTTGTTATATAATTTATTCCGTAATTGTGGATATCCTGAAAATATGCTAAATGACATCATACAATACGTACACAAGGAATGGGGTAAGAAGTACCTGCCATTATTAGGAAATTATGATATTGACACTATAAGTATGGATAAGGATGATAGGTTCAATAATAATTTTAACAAGGAGAATTTTGGAAGAGCTTGTGTATTAACCTACACACAATACACTAGTGCCATCAAGGAGATTTTATACAGACATTGGGACATTATTACCACACAAAATTTAGGGGAACACGTAGGAACAACTCCGAAATGTGTTTATAAAACAGCCCCTAATTTAAAAAGAATATTAGAGAGAGCTAGTTACATCTCTGGAGGAATGGATAGATACAAAGGTACCACCAAATGTGGCAGATGCAATCAATGCAGGTACATTAATGAGGCCAAAAATATACAACTAGATGACATCAATCGTACTAGGATTAAGTTTAGGACAGGCACTTGTAACACTAAACAGGTGGTATATTTGGCAACCTGCACTGCTTGCACGGCCTATTATATAGAAAAAACAGAACGACAACTTAAAAAATGAATATATGAACACTTGTATAAAATACTGAAATGTGATACAAAAAATGCACTTTACAGACATATTTCTGAAAGAGGGAATGAACATGGATTCAAATTTGCCATTATTGATCAGGTGATGTGTACACCATATGGAGGAAATTGGAAAATGATACTGGCATCTCATGAAAGTAGATGGCAGATGTACACAGATGCCACCAGATCGCCAGGCCTTAATGAATTTATCAGCATCAAACCTATGTTAGTTCTTTCACAATAATTTGTTACATTTTTTAAAAAAATTTTTAATACATATATTACTTAATTTTTACATCACATTCTCATTCTAATCTTATAATTATTACTATGTATCATTAGTTTGTTCATGTTATTGTTGTTATTATTATTATTAATTATTTTTTATTCATTATTTATCTTGCAAAGATTTTGCAATGAATTATTATACTTGTAGTATCCAAACATAATATTATTATAGACAGTGTTTTTAGATATATATAGTTATGAGAATATAAAATTTAAAGGACAGTTTTTACAAACTAAACAGTAATTTATTTCACTATATTACCATTGGGATTTGTTATGTTCAGATGAATGGTGAGAATGAATTTTAGACGAAGTATATACACTATTGAAGTGTGTACAGTATAATCATTTAAAATGTTAATTCAAAATATATATTGTATATATACATCAGTATTGTTTGCTATCTAATTATTTAAGGAAGTTATGATAAAGTTAATAGTGAACAACATATTATATACATGAGTTTAAATGAATTAGATGTATACAGCTTTAAAGTTTTTGGCGTTTTTTCTAAATTAGATGAAGGCGCAATACTATTTAAACATTTGTAACCTATTACTACACTGTTCTGAGGAACACTGGATTTACCAGTTGAAAGCGCTAAACCTGTGATTCATTTGTGTTGTGGAATAAACGGAGATTATTAATGTTCATCATCCTGTGTACCAGTGGTGTTTATCAGTGAATCCACATCCACTTGGTTCTATAGCCTCACCTCAGGCTTTGTGCCTGATGAATGGTGCACAGCGATGGTTATCCAACTACACAAGGGGGGAGCCACCACAGACCCCGGGAACTAGTGCCCCATTAGCCTGATGAGCCTGGTCTGCAAGACCATGGAACATATCATCATGGAACCTATAAACAAAGACATTGGTAATCTCCAAACTCTAGACCACAACCATTTTGGGTTTGTAAAAGGCAGATCATGTCTCCTAAACCTGATAGACTTCTTCAAAGCAGTCACCAAAGCCGTAGACAAAGGTAAGGTGGTTCACACAGCCTATCTAGATCTTGCCAAGGCTTTCAACACTACCCCCCACTCTGGAATTATAGATAAACTCACTAAACTAGGTATAAATCCCTATGTCACAAGATGGGTTGCCAACTGACTCACTGACAGACCCCACATTGTGAAAGTAGCAGACTCCAACTCCGACTTCAGACCAGTGACAAGTGGAGTACTACAGGGTTCAGTCCTGTGTCCTGTCCTGTTTGGTATCTACTTCCCTGAAGTACAAACTAACACAGAAGGTCTTTGGCTAATGAAGTTCCCAGATGACTGCAAACTAGGAGCCATAATCGAAACTACTAACGATGTGGACATCCTACAAAAGGGCCTCACTGAGACAGATGCCTGGTGTCAAAGCCTTGGCCTCAAGCTCAATGCCAAAAAGTGCATTGTCATCCCCTTTAGTAAAAACTCTGTAATCATGAACTACAATGTAGGTGGTAGTATACTTAACACCGAAAGTGTGATAAGAGACCTTGGGACACAGGTGGTCAGCAGACTCTCCTTTGATAATCACATCACCACAGTAGTCAGGAAATCCTTCTAATTGGCACACCTCATCACAAAAGGTTTCTCATGCAGAAAAAAGAGGTCATTGTTCCCCTCTACTCATCACTCATTAGATCCATTATAGAGTACAATGCCCCTTTTAGTATGTACCTCACAAGACATCTACAACAACTGGAAAGCCCACAGAAATACCTCACAAAGAGGATTAGCGGCCTCAAATACATGCCCTACACAGACCGTCTCAAAACACTCCAGCTTTACTCTGTCGCATATCGCCTACTCAGAGGTGATCGCTGCCTAACATACAAATCTATGTCAAACACAGAGCTGTTGGACATGCTCTACTTAAAGAAATCCCAGTCCCTCCAAGCTTCGTCCCCAAAACCCAGACCAAAATACAAAAGGAGGGGGTGTATCCATTTTCATAAAGGATACCCATACCTCCAGGTTAGTGGCACAGCACAAGGCCTTGGAGATCAGCCAAGTGCAACTAACAGTGGCCAAAGCTGCTTATCAGATTGTAGCCTGCTACAGATCACCTATCTTGTCTCAGGACCCTCACTCAGCATTCCTGAGAACACTGGAAAATATAAAGGTCCTACCAAACACCATGATATTAGGAGATTTCAACTACCCAAACATTGACTGGGAGAATTACTCAAGTACAAACTCCTTTGTCCAGTGCTTCCTAGAGTTTATAAACTCAAATGCCCTGGAACAGCTAGTCACCATTCCCACTAGAGGTGACAACATACTGGACCTGATCATCACCAACATGGGGGATCAGTGTTCCACACCAGAGGTAAACCCCTCGCTGGTAAGATCAGATCATAAAGTAATCACACTGGACATCCACATCCTGACCCCACCCCCAGTCATGGAAACCACTGTGAAAAACTTTTCAAAAGCAAACTTCACACTTCTCAAGACTGAAGTGGAAAGTGTCAAAGCCCCCTTGCTACAGGATAATGCTATCCAATCTGCAGAATCCTTTACAAGTGCATTATATGAGCATCTACATGGATGCATGGATTGAGCCATCCCAAGTAAAACCAAGACTCACTCCTCCCAAAAGAGGAAACCAGCCTGGTGGTCCTTGGCCATAAATAACTATACAATAGAAGGAGGAAACTACTACATGATAAAGCAAAATTCCAAAAAGGAAAGGCATCGCTGATCATTATTAGCAAGAAACTATGATCACTCATAAAATCATCCAAGGCCAGTTTCTAAAGAAAAATTGCCAAGGAATCTAAAGATAACCACAAAGCCTTCTTTAGCTATATCAAACATTTAGCTGGCAACTCTCAGATATGCTTTGAGCTATTGCAAAATGGCAAAAACTACACTGAACCAACTGACATTGCCAACATCCTGGTGGACAAGTTTAATGCAAACTTCACCCCCAAAAAGGCCTGTGTCCATCCCAGAAGAATGCAGAGCCCCAAACATCATGGACATGTAGGTAAAAACAGCCCTCTCCAAAGCTAAGAACACATCATCAATGGGATCGGATGGTGTCCCAGGCTGCGTCTTACACGAGCTCCAAAAGGAACTAAACCCTCACCTAAATTCACTGTTCAGACTCAGCCTTACCACAGGCTATGTACCAAAGAATGGCATATAGCAACAGTCATCCCGCTCCACAAAGGTGGTGCCACAACAGAACCTTGGAACTATCGCCCTATAAGCCTGACCAGCCTGGTCTGCAAAGCTATGGAGCAAATTATCATGGAACTCATAAACAGAGACACTGGGAACCTCCAGACACTGGACACTACCCAATTTGACTTTGTTAAAGGCAGATCCTTCCTCCTAAACCTAGTTGACTTATTTGAAACAGTTACCAAGGCCATAGATGAAGGGAAGGTAGTACACACAGCCTACCTGGACCTCACTAAGGCCTTCAACACCATTCCCCACTCTGGCATCATAGACAAGCTTACCAGCTTGAACATTAACCCCTATGTCACGAGATGGGTGGCCAACTGGCTCATGGATAGAACACACATGGTCAGAGTTGTGGGTGCCATGTCCAACTCTAAACCAGTCACATGTGGCATCCCACAGGTCTCGGTCCTGGGACCCCTCCTGCTCAGTATATACTTCTCTGAGGTACAAGCAAGCATGGGAGGACTATGGCTGACCAAGTTCGCAGATGACTGCAAACTGGGGGCCAAAGCTGACACAGACATCCTCCAGAAGGGTCTTACAGAGACAGATACCTGGTGTCAAAAACATGGCCTCAAGCTGAATGCCAAAAAATGCATAGTCATCCCCTTTGGAAAAAACAAAGTGCCCATGAATTACCACATAGGTGGTAATCCACTAGGTACGGAAAATGTAATTAGGGACCTGGGGACCCAGGTAGATAGTAACCTCTCCTTTGATAATCACATTGCAAAAGTGGTTAGATATTCCTTCAATGTAGCCCACCTAATCATGATAAGGTTCACCTCTAGATCAAGACAGGTTATTGTGCCCCTCTACCCATCACTCATTAGGCCCATAATTGAGTACAATGCCCCATTTGGTATGTACCTTAATTGGCACATGCAACAGCTGGTAAGACCACAGAAGTACCTCACCAAGAGGATCATGGGCCTCAAAGAGATGCCCTATGCAGCTCAACTAAAGAAACTCCAGCTCTACTCGGTTGCTTACTGCCTGCTCAGAGACGTATAAGGCCATGTCCAACCCGGAATTAATGGATATGCTCCACCTCAAGAAAAACAAATCTCTTAGAGCCACATGCTCCAGTGAATTAAACCTCAGCAAAGCAATAAACAGGACATGCTGGAGGGATAGATTCCTGTCCCAGAGACTTCCCTCGCTCTGGAATAGAATCCCAGTTGATGTTAGGCAGAGCCCCTCGCAGACTCTTTTCAAGAGGAATCTTGACGAGTGGATGGGAAATTGTAAATTTACCCCTGGGATCACTTCAGTGGCCCTGCTAGACAGAGGCCCAGGAAATTAATTTAAAAGGAAGGTGAAAGCAAACACATTCTGGCTAAGCTTATAAATGCCCTTGGGCAGATAGCCTAGTACCTACCTATGAACTTACACGCTCTAAGGACCTAAACCTTGTCACTACAATAAGCAGAACATGCTGGAGGGATAGATTCCTGTCCCAGAGACTTCACATACTCCAGAATAAACTACCTATCTATATCAAACAAAGCTCCTCATTAGCACTCTTCAAGAAAAATCTTGATGATTGGATGGGAAATAGGAAATTCACCCTGGGGATCACTTCTGTGTCGCTGATCGACAGTGGCACAGGAAAATATATTTCTTGGATGGCAAAAGCCAGGGTACCTTTTTGATTGGGCTTGTATAGGCCCCTGGACCGATAGCCTAGGACCTACCTATGAACCTTTGAGCCTTGCCTAAAAAAGGTAATATGGGGACAGCAGGAGCCTTGGCCAGTATTCAGAAGCATAGTGGCGACAGGTGCAAACCATCTGTAGTGAAGCAACAAGGCATGTTTATCATGTCATCACAGGCAGACAGAGACTGGATCCTCTTTGAATGACACCAGAAGTTCAGCCAATTGTTGAAGTTTAGCATCTTTCTGTTATATTGCAGTATCATGTAGGTGAAGGTAAGATGCTACTCAAGGTTTGACCCTGTGTGTGCCAGCATGTGGTGCATCAACCCATATATGATATGGTCATGGCCTATGAATACAATACTCTCACAATACACCTAGTATGATAAGCCTGCTGAGGTTAGCAAATGTGAAAAAAATCTTTGTGCAAACTGTTAGCAAGTAATGTCTGTATTGTACCCTGTAACTCCATATCGCTTGCTGAAATGTAAAGGCATACTTAGTTTGGATTAAGAACACCGCACTTGCCAACTGTGTGTGTGTGTGTGTGTGTGTGTGTGTGTGTGTGTGTGTGTGTGTGTGTGTGTGTGTGTGTGTGTGTGTGTCTGTCTGTCTCTCCCTGGGGAGAGAGCAACCTTTTTGGAGACTACTCACACCCCTTAAAAGTGGTATACTCATTTTTGTCGTCTCATGATGTCACCATCCTACAAATATACCTGTGGAATGGTGAAATCCCATTCATGTGTGTAGGGTGTCGTGTAAATGCTTACTGCTGTAGTATCATAATGTAGTTAGGTAGGGGTTTGAATCCTGCACTTGCCAACTGTGAGTGTGTGTGTCTCCTAGGGAAGAGCAGCCTTTTTGGAGACTACTCACACACCTTAAAAGTGCTATACTCATCTTTGTCAAGTCTGTTGATGTCACCATCCTACAAATATACCTGTGGAAAGGTGAGACTCCAGTAATGTGTATAGCATGTTGTGTAAATGCATACTGCTGTAATATCATAATGTAGTTAGGTAGGGGTTTGAATCCTGCACTTGCCAACTGTGTGTCTCTCTTGGAAGGAGCAACCTTTTTGGAGACTACTCACACCCCTTAAACGTTGTATACTCATCTTTGTCAAGTCTGATGATGGCACCATCCTACAAATATATTTGTGGAATGGTGAAGTCCCAGTAATGTGTATAGTGTGTTGTGTAAATCCGTACTGCTGTAGTGTCATAATGCAGTTAGGTAGGAGTTTAAATCCTGCACTTACCAAATGTGTGTGTCGCCTGGGGGAAGAACAACCTTTTTGGAGATTACTCACACCCCTTAAAAGTGGTATACTCAACTTTGTCAAGTCTGATGATGTCACCATCCTACAAATATACCTGTGGAAAGATGAAATCCTAGTAATGTGTATAGCGTGTTGTGTAAATGCATACTGCTGCATTATCATAATGTAGTTAGAAAATAATTTGAATCTCACACTTGCTGACTGTGTGTGTGCTCCAGGTGTGTGACACTGTTGGCCAATGTGGAGTGGGTTTTGATTTTTCTAGTGTATGACATATCACAATGACAACTGTATGTGCATTACACATGCAAGGTAGCTGTGGGGTAAATCCATATACATACATGTGACCTCAAGTATTTCACAGGTGGGTACTCTGCTTTCAACATGAACACATTTGTTATCTTTGACAGAGCATGCTGGCACTTTCCAGACCTTAGGTCACTTCTGTATGCTTGTGACAAGCTTAGCCACTGCAGTGATCCCTGCGCTACGTCTTCCGTTTCACATCCACTCATCACAGTTTCTATTTCAGAGTGTGAGTGAGGGTTTATGCTTGAGGTATATTTGAAACCTTTTCCAAAGCAAGCAAAGTCTGGCAAAGATGACTAATCATTATAGGTGTGCAACAACCTCTGTGGATCTGCATGCAAACTCTTTATTGCTTATGTGCTCCACAGAGAGATTTCCAAAACCCTTTGGTAATGTGATTATCAAAGGAGAGATAACTTAACACATGGTTCTATGTATACATTAGTACCTGTTCCACATTTTGGGGGCTACTACCTATGTAGTACTCTGGGGATACTTTGTTTTCTAAAAGTGGATAACTATGCTTTCTTTGGCTTAGAGCTTTACAACATGAGTTTGACACCAGGTATCTGTCTGTATGATACCCTTTTGGAGGATGTGTGTGTCATCTGGAGAATAAAGTATAGCCCACAGTATGCATTGTCATCAAACGTGGGCAGACATATCCCTACTGTGTTTGCTTGTACCTAAGAAAGCTATATGCCAAACAGGAATGGTCCCAGGACTGAGTGCAGGTGAATACCACTTGTTACTGGCATAGAATAATACATGGAGGCTGCAAATGTTACTGTGTGTCCTACATCTGTGCGTCAGTTGTCAAGCCATCACCTAAAATTGTTTATGGTCAGTCTGTTGAGGTTATGTATAATACCAGTATGTGGGATGCGTATGAATTGCTGGTGAGCTATAGCTTGGCTGTGTTGACCTCCCCTCCCTCACCTATAGCCTTGTTGACTGGCTTGAAGTCTACTAGGTGGAGGAGACATGATCTGGTCTTTAGATAACCTAAGTGGGTATGGTGCAGTGTTTGCAGGTTCATAATGTCTCTGTTAATGAGTTCCATAATGCTATGCTCCATAGCCTTCCAGATAACATTGGTCTGGCTTATAGGGTGAGAGTTTCCAGGACCTGTTGTAGTTCTACCCTTAATCAATTTATGTTAACAGTTGCACTGGGTGTGACGAGGGTGGACAGTTTTAAGAATAAGTATATTAGAGGGTCAGGCCAGGTTTGAAGGTTAGTAGACCATGTCAGATAGGCAGGATTAAGTTGGTTTGTACATGTGCTGAGGAGGGATGCAGAGTGTATTGTGAAATAGATGCTAAGGATGAAGCCACCAGGTAACAGGAAAAGACGAATGCCTAAGATGAGGTTTATGGCTGTGGTGAGAGAGGACATGCAGATGTATGGTGTGACAGCGCAAGATGCAGAGGGCAGGAAGAAATGATGTACTGTGGCAACCCCTAATGGGAGCATCCAAAAGGAGAAGAAGAAGAAGAAGAAGACATTGTAGCTCAACCCTTGTGGACTGTGAACACCATTACCATGTGTCATTCCACAAGTATGTAACCTGTATAGAGGCTGCATCTGGACAGAGCATTTAGGTGAGTGGTGACTTCATATGTCAGCTTGTGTATGACACAGCCAGGGACACTGCCTAGTACCATTGTCACTGTGGTGTATACTTTGTTAAAGAGATGTTTTAACTAGAGTGTCTGTGAATCATCAGGTTTTACATTCTTCAGGTCTGGAAATGTGGCCCTTGTGTAATGACAGGGTGGTGAAATCCACATTCAAACTGTCTGACAAGGAATTGGTAATGTCAGTCAGATAAGTGTACTTTGTGACGATTTACATTAACTGTGACCCGATCTGAGATTTCCCCTGTAGATTATGAACAACACTGAATAAAGCTTTAGTGTTGTCTTTGGAATCCTTGCCATTTTGTATTTTGAAGCTTGCCTTGTATGTTTATTGAGGGATTGTATTTTCCCAA
This sequence comes from Protopterus annectens, assembly GCF_019279795.1. Lineage (NCBI taxonomy): Eukaryota > Metazoa > Chordata > Ceratodontiformes > Protopteridae > Protopterus > Protopterus annectens. The sequence goes on from NC_056729.1 coordinate 1,323,479,622, forward strand.
TGATACTGACCAGAGAGGTTATCCCTTCTTGGTATGTAACTCTTTTTTGGTACAACTTCACACCTTCTATTATATATTTAGTTTGTGGCAGGGGTCCATGAGACTAATGCACTTTTACTGTATAAGTGAGAATTTCTTGTGTTTGTGATAGCATGGTCCATGCAACCCTGTAGGTTAACAGTGTGCATTAATAATGGATTATGCAGCTGGGACAGTGTTAACCTTAGTAATGCAAACCAATGACAGCATCACCCACAGCACAGTGTCAACCCGTGTCATACACACACATGTGTACTCAAGTTCCAAAATGTGTGTAGTACAATGCATACTGGCCACCAATAGAAAGTATGAAGTGTTAACACTGGCTAATACAGGGCATGTCACCCAGTCCATGTGTCCAATATGCACGTACATGCAGACAGTGCACCTCCACTACGTTCACAAATATACACCTGCAAACCTGTGCTACACACACCCCACACTTACTGTCCACTGTATAACACATGCTGACACAACTACGCACATCAGCCAAGTGGCACATGGGAAAAGAAAACACAATTGGAATAAACACTGGTGGAAACAATACAACATTGCTAATTACAGTTTTAATGCATCATGCCTGCTCAGCTACACCTTCAAGGATATCATTACACTTTATTGCTGACAACATGCTACACATTCAACCATTGCTATACTTTGTTAAAGTCACCCTGTGCATCAGCACCATGTTAGCCTGTTCCTGCATCAATGTTACAGATGACAGGAGGTGACACAGGTTTCATCATATGCACAGGGTGTTTTGTTGGTTTGCCAGAGGCCTACACTGAACCATACAATCGACATGTGTGTGTGAGTGTGTGTGAGAGGGCCATGAGTACTGTTATGGGCCAGTGTTGATGTAATGTGTGATGGTATGTGTTTGGCCTAGGTTTCTGGTTTATGTGTGTGTGTCTGCATGCACACAGTTCCACCATGTGCCTGCCATATACTGGGATTTGTGAGACAGCTACAAACTGTACCTGGCAGGCTTTACAGATCACCGTCTCTGGCCATGGATATGGAACCTGTGCCTGGCAGGGGTGCTACAGACAGTATCAGGTACTAATCCAGACTGGGTACTATCCGAAGAGGTTGAAATATGCCCACTGGATCCAGGTCCCTGCTGGGACTGGCCAGAGCCACGTGCACATGGTCTTCAAGGATGGTCTATGGACAGCCCCCCCCAACATTGCTGGGGCTGGTACTGGCACTACGGGAGTGGCTGTGACTTGCTGGATGTACACGGCGAACTCCAGCTGCTGATGTTGCTGGCATATGTCCACGCTGACGTTTCAACTGTCCCGCACTGTCCTGACACATGGACATGACATTGTGGAGGACATCCAATGTCTCATCCCAACTTCTATCAATGACCTCAGTGTAATTACATATGGCACCTGCTAGGTCATGGATACTGTCATTTACAGAGGTATTATGAGCCCTCTGTGCCCTTAGTTCCTGTCTGGTGTACTGCTCCATTCATGTCTGTGCCTCCATGACAGTCTGGAACATGCATGTGGTAGGAAAAAGGTGTGGCATGTCTTCCAGGGGCATGATGACCAGCAGTGCTCTGATGAGAACCCCTGGGCATCTGCCTATGTGGTACCATTCCAGATATCTGGCTATGGCTGTTGTGTTCTGATACATGTGCCATAGATACCACACTATCCTGGCCAGTGCCAACCATACACTGTCCCTCAGCTAAGGGTAATGATGATGATGGATGTACAGGCAGTATGCTGTGAGCATGGATGGGGTGGAGACTTGTGTACTGTCAATTGGTGGCCCAACAACAGACCCTGACAAACCTGCCTGTGCCTCAACACACCTATCCTCAGGTTCCCTGCTGTACTGAACCAGCCCCACCTCGGCACCTGTGAGAGGAAAACAGGAATCACACTTTAAGACTTGAACATGATATTAGACCACATGCGCACATGCACACATGTGCACATGCGCACATGGGCACATGCACACATGTGCACAAGCACACATGCACGCATGTGCACAAGCACACATGCACACATCCACACATGCACACATGCGCACATGTGCACATGCACACATGCACACACACACAAAATACACTCCTCCCTAAAGCAGACACACACAACACCAGCAATCTCAGGACATACACTATAGCAGGTGATGGTGGGGTACAGTATCACAAGCAAAACAGTCATATCACACATGTCAGCATGCAGGACATGTGTTGCTCAACAGCATGCAGGGCAAGTGTAGACAGTTCTTGTTACTAACAGTATGCATGGATTTTATGCATGTGTTTTGTTATTAGGTGATGGGCCTCCCCCTGGAACATAATGCATACATGGACACAGCATTGCTGTGCAGGTATTCAAAACTCTGTAATGTACTGTGCACCATAACAAACAGGTATACATGCCATGGCTGGATGTGTATCTGTGTGTCAGATCGGTATCCAATGCTGATTACAGCCTCTGTGTCTTTAGTAAATAATTGTAGGCACATTTTTAGCACATGCATGATGTGTTTTCACAGAACATCATCAGTGGTGCATGGATAATTGATGGAATACCATTCAGCCACATACCCAATGTACGGTACTTATGGTGAGTGTAAATCATATTGTGGACATACCAGTGTCATCCATGCTAAAACACAACTGCATATTTAAACACTACACTTACCCAATGTGTGCCATATGACCTGGCCACTCAATAGCATCACAAGACATACATGTGTCAGTTGTACAAATGGTGATTGGTATGCATATTGTTTAGAGGTGCATATGTGTGCAAACACGCAACATTAAGGTATATAGCAATGAAAGCTATCTCTAGTACTGTGTTTACAATAACTGGATGTGGTATAGTACCATATGCCATCATCATGAAGAATCATGTGGTCACTCAAGGCTACAAATGTTTCCCAAACCAGCACTACTCATGCTGTACCAGAACTGTACTACCTTAGCTACATTCACCATTTCACAACCAGTTGTTACATGAGTTTGTAAGGAGGCCAATAAGGAGCATTCCCTGACATGAATGTGTAGTGTGTTGCAGAGTGTTTAAATGCCCCATGATAGGCCTCTACCCCTCAGGTATATTATGTGTAATGTGTGGATGAGATTTTGGATACTGGAGTGTGTCTTTACAGAGAGTTTGGGAATCCTTTATGTGTATCATGTTAAAATGCTCTGTGTATGACATAGATGTGTATGTTATGTGCATATTGAGTATCAACTGTGCCTATCCAATGGTCACTACAGTCTAGCCACATTTGTTTGAGATGGTCTGGGTATTGCATGTGTTTGAAGCAGCTAATCACATTAGTGAGATGTGAGTGGTCTTACACCAAACATGCACAGCATGCATTATGGGTAGGTGTGTTACATGTGTACATGGCCTACACCTTAACTATGACATGCACTTTTTATTTACAATAATAAATGTAGAACACACTCAACAGCATCTGTCCGCTGCCTTGATGTCACCCAAGAGGGACCTACATAGAGATGAGACAGTTTGTCAGTGGCCACAACTGAGGCATTGCTACTGTGTGTTTGCAATCTTACAGTACAGCAACAGTTTACATTCACAGGGCTACAGATTATATTCCAAATGATCAGTATTGCACAACAACAGGCTCCACATCTTTTAACGACACACTCCACATCTCACATATGCATGATCTACCAATACAGATAATAGTAGTCTACAGATATGCCATGTTACCTGCATGCTCCATGTGGGCTTGATGGGTGGCTCCAACCTTTATCATGGTGTATGCCTGCTGCTGTTGTTGTTGGGCAGGTGCCACCAGGCTCAGGAGCAGCTCCTCCACTCTGGTGAAGGAGGGGTGGATATTAACACCACCTCCTGTTGCAAGCTGTTGTCTCCACACATCAGCAGCACGCTGATGGATATGTCTGAGAAGATCACTGCAGTGGTGGCATACCTCCTCATATGTCCGGTTATGCAGGCCTACTTCATTTACCCTGTGGACAACATCTTGCCACATTGCAGTATGCTCCTATTGGTCCTGGCTGGTTCGAGAGAACATGAGACTGTAGTGCTGAATCATACTGTTAGTAATTATGTCATCTTCAGCACTACTGTAACTGGGGTTCCTGTGATGCGCCATGATCCCTGGAAGACATAAATATGAAAATATGTCTGAGCAAGTCATATGGCACATTTAACATTATACAGTACAGATATCACTGAACTGCCATATATAGCAACCTATTAGCTAACCAAGAGTGAAACACTTTAACTGCCACTTAACACTGCTCACCCCCCAACTGCATGGAAGTGCCTGGCTCACTCTCTATCTATTGAACCATGTTCTGCACAGCAACAAAATAAAATCACTATATAAGACTATACAAGAGTACCTGGCACACTGTATGCAACACAATGCACCACCTATCCACAGCAGATATACATCAAGCTGATGTGTAAAGAAATATATCATCCATCACAATGAGTGTAAGGTCCAGTAAATGTATTACTATTATACCATACAACTTGTTAATGGTAAACCCATGTCCAAAATATGTGCACAATTGGGAATATAGGTCGCATACTGCTGCTGTGAATGTTGCTAGATATGCAGTTATATGTTTTACCACACATATGTCAAAGGACATGTTACAGACATACCCACACGCACATCAGACATAATTACAGGACACAAAGGTATAACCCAGATAAGCTTTCAGTGTGTACTATAGAGTACTGTGTGTCAGTACTTACACAACCTTAATCTTGAGAAATGTAATCTGTGATTAATACAGGGACCACACAAAATAGTGGATGCAAGCAAAGTGGACATACACCATACTTTACTGTACAGGCCCAGAGCTTCAAGTAGTACTACAGTACACACAGGATTTGGATTCAACATCAGTACCAATCAATAATCATAGATGTAGTGCTTTAGCCTCCAATGACACACCCTAGTTAAAACCAAGGGACTTAATCACATTGTATGCAATAGCACTTTTTCTGCCTAGCAACAGAATACACAGCTTTTGCTAGGATCAAATCAAGGACCCATAATACCATGACATAAACAGTTTCCTACTAAGCTATCCCACAGATACATATATTTGACGTATTCACAAAAACATTGACCATCACAGTCAGTTAACAGTACAGAGAATCTATTGCAAAATGTAGATGTAGGTGTGTGTGAGTATATATAACTATATATAAAAAAAAAAAATATATATATATATATATATATATATATATATATTTTTTTTTTGTTTGTTTGTTTTTTTAACATTTGTATCTTCTAATTTGTCCCGTTATCACCTTTTGCATTTTTAATTGGATGTATTATGACTTTGATATGTCTATTTTATGTCTTATTCTGGAGCTTTTCTCCCCGGGCCTCTACTGAAAATGGACATGTATCCAGCTAGACTAGCCCGTTAACAATGTAAAATAAATAAATAAAAATAAATAAATAAAAATATATATATATACATATAGACATATATATATATATATATATATATATATATATATATATGTGTGTGTGTATATACATATACACATCCATTGGTGTACATATACAGATATATGTAGGCACATATACATTTCACCTTTCATAGTGAGAATATTAATTATACAAAGGATGTGAGGTGTACAGTAATGTAATAAAATAGCACAGTCTTGGGATAAATGCATTGAAGGTGTTTACAGCCCTGGTAGCTTTAGCAGGCCTCACTGGCTTCAACATTGCAAACTGAACAAACCACACACAGTGTTTAACCACCACATGTCATATACCAACACTCTATGCTGTCTTGTTTGTCACACACTAAAACCTACATACAAATATGCACATACTAACCTTCACCAACATATATATCTCCACCCTTCACAAACAGTTGCAATATGTTCCCTGCTCTATGCACATATACAGATGTGAATATATATGACAAATATATATTTCTCCGTATGTGTGTGGCATACACATACAAGGTCCACACTGTTGTAAGTTGCTGGACCTCACAGCTGAACTGTTGGTTCTTGCTGCAACCCAAACAGGTGTCACATATGAACACATACTAACATTAGGGGGTATATATGGCTACAAATGCTAGATAAGCATACTAGACTGCTACAGCAGTTGCCAATGCTAAGCTACACTTTAATATGACTATCATGCATGTGTTGTTCTGTCACATCCATGTTTATATAATGGCAGCGCTAATGCCCCCAACAGCCATTGGCCACACTACTGTACAGAACACAGATAACATGGATCAGATCTTTGACATATAATGCTGAGCTAAACATTTCACAGGTATGTCCCACTGCCCACAGGTACACACTGTATTGTCCATAGCAGTAGTTAAGCAGAACATTTATGCATAAATAAGTACTGCTGCTGCATATGAATGGTTCAGATTTTGTAGACTATTCTTCAATAACATCTACTACATGCCAGTAAATACATATGTGTCACATACTTTTCCTTTGTATGATTTGGTAATATTTATTTTTTTTTTTCCTTTTCTCTGTCTCTCTCTCTCTCTCTCTGTCAGCCATTGCAATAGAGTGATTGAGTTTGTTTGCAGAGATTGCAGCCTGCTTTTGTAGATATTGCACATGAGCATGTGATGGCCTCCACACCAATTAGTGGCCACCATTTGCTAATTGCATGCAGTCTGCTGTGTAGTAATTGCAGTAATCACTGTCATAGCAACCCAGAACTATAAATTGCCAACTCAGGTAGGCGTGGCCCTTTCAGCTTTCCAAGATGGAGATCATCCTTGTTTGCTGTGGACATCATTGTTTAAGACAGAATGTTGGTATAGTTCTTATATCAAAAGTCAGGGGTGTAGCCAGAGATTTACATTTTGTACTCAGACCTAATGTTGCTGCTTCCAGTACCCAGTTGTCAGTGTAGAAATGTACTCACCCCTCAAAATGCTACCCCAAAATACATGGAAAGATGTACTTTATTTTCAACTTTTGCAATTAACTGCCATACAAAGCTAGTTATTGAGATGTATTCCTTTGGCACAAGAATTGTTTGTGAACTGCTATACTGTGAATATTCATTTACTCAGTTCTAAACAGTTTGTGCTTTTTTAGTGTTGACATTAGCACAAGCTGCTCAGAAAAACTGGACACATTTCAGTACTGTGAGTATGCTTACCTACATCCTTGGTAGATCCTGCACACACAGGTATATTCTACATTTGGGTAGGGGTGCGGAAGTACAGAGAGTGTAAGTATTATTGTGTGGATTTTATCTTGCTGGACTTGCAGGGTTGCTGTGTACATGTTAGTTTATCAAGGCAAGTAGTCTGTCTGTGTAACTCCCAACTGTGGAGCTATCCACATGGTAGCCAGAGAATAGCCTGTTATTTTTTGTCTGTGCACCACACAGATCTTTTCAGCAATAGAGCAATTGCATTGTTACAGTTGGTTGCTACCAGTACATGGCTACATCCATTTGTATTTCAGTGTGTATTCCTACATAAGGGTATGCTTTGGAAACTCCTTCCAAAGCTATTTGCACAGTGTGTAACAGCAGGAAAGGCTGCTATGCCTCTTTGTTTCTGCCTCTGCCAGACGTCTCAAACACTCAGGTACATATTTGAACAGACTCAGGGAAAAGTAAAGGAAACGTCAAGGACACCTTTAAAATATTAGTGCCATTAAGTTGAAACATTCAGAGAATCAGAGCATATGAATTAATGCACCTTTTCTGAAGTAAAAAAAGTGTATAACTCTTAATTATTGTCATTATTCATTAAGTGTAATTCACCACCTTTCCAGTCAAAGTCATTAGTTTTAGGAGTGGTTCAGAGGGACAGAGATAAAATCTGTGTCAAAATCAGGGACATCCCTGAAAATTAGGGACAGTTGGGAGGTATGGCCTCTGCCCTAAACAGATATGCCAGTGTTTGTCCTGCTGTGATACTGTGTGGGGTTGTAAAGTGATGGTGTATCATTATTTCTTGCTAGAATGGCTGCTTCTCTTATCACAGTCATGTAATGTAATCCCGCAACAACTGCTGGTAAAGATCCACAGAACAAGTTGTGTGGTATGGCATTCCTATTTTTCCATTACATTCACTCATTCTGATGCATGATATATTTATTTCAGCACAAACTTGTTGTATATCTACCATGGCTTAGTGGTACTTCATGCTGTGTAGTGTGTACAAGGTCCGGGGTTCGAGACTGACAGATGTGTTTTATTTTGCTCCTGAGCAGAACAAGGACCCTCACATACAGATTGACTAAGGCACTTTTAAGCAGTTGTAAGCGGGTTTGCGTGGGCTTGTGCGATGCTTAGCAATACTTAGCTAGGCGCAAACAAGCGCACACTCGCGCAAACCCGCTAACTACTGCTTAATAGTGCTTACTCCCACTAACCCCCACGCTCATTTCTTTGAAAGAAAAGTAAACTGGGGAGATAGGAAAGTGGTGAAAAAGGGGCACAAAGAGGGAAAGACAGTATGGAAAGTAGCTCAGAATGTGCAGGATGGGTGTAGGGAAGGTCCATAGCTGCCCATGTCTTTAACAGCAACAGCTGTGTATATGGAATAAATTTGGAGGTAGATATGAAGCCTTCAACCCCTGAGAGAGGGGTGAGGACAGCAAAGTATGTTGTAATGCCAATTAAATAAAATTTTATGTGTCCAGTGGACATCTGTGCAAAATGGGCAGCTATGTATGGGGCGTAATTTTATTTTTGGGAGACGATTGACCCTTTTTTTCAGGTGAGCGTGGAATGTGGGGTAGGGGAAGTAGGTATATTTGGGGAGGTAGGTTGGGGAGGTAAACAGACAAGACAAATAAGATGCATACAGGGGCAGTATATGACACATGTGGTGGGTGAACACCTTTGATGGGGAGGGATGTTTGGAAATCTCAAGCCCATGAGCCCACAGATGGAAACAGTGGGACTGAGGTCCCCACCTTTTGGCAGTCACCACTGCACCTTCACAGCCCAGTGGGTGGCTGTGCTGGGGGCTGTGTAGGAGGGGCAGGCTGACCCGGGAGTTGTGCCACTCATGCCTCAAGTTGGCATAGAGGTTCTGCAACAGAATGTTCAATCTCTCTACGCACCACAGCCCGGACTGTTCGAAGGGTGATAGGTGGCCATCCTCTGCCCACGCTTGCATGGGGGAGTGAGCCCCATCCCGTGCAGTGCTTCCACCCGAAGGTGGCATATGACCAATGGAGGAGGAGGTCCCAGGCTGGGCACCAGAACTACTGGTGCCAGGTGCCATGGCCAGCTGAGGTGGGACAGGTGGGTCAGCTGGAACCGGCCTTCCCATACAAACTATGTTTTGGAGGGTTTAATAAACATATGGGTTAGTAACAGTCAACAGCATTCCCAATAATTTATAACAGCATGCAGAAGTATTTCCATTAATCCAACACACCAGATTTTCAACAGTTGAAAAGCAAGCATAACACATGCATATATAGAACAATAGTGGACATTACAACAGCATGCAGGTTGAATTGATGCCAACAGGGCACCAATATTGTGTTATTTTAACAGGGCAAATGCATAGAAATAAATGCAAATATTTATAAACCAATAGAACATATGTCCCAACAAATGTTTTGAGTTTAGACATACAGATTAAGGTGTGGAATTGCATTTTTTATGCACATACAGTATGGTGGAAAAGGATAGCTCAATTAACGTATATATCCTTCTAATTTTCACTACATTCCTATTAACTGCAGTTATATGTTCCTTACATGTATTATTACACTACCCAATGTCCTAATATTGTGCAATTGGATTCTGCTAGATCATTATATACATGAGCTGTATCTTACATACAAACTGTCCAAGATGCAGATGTTACTGCTACATATTTTGAGAGTTGCTCTCACACACTACTGCTAAGATGGTACACTGACAGATCTACTTTCATATAATTATCTAGATACGTTCAGGTGAAAGTATCAATTATATGTTAACAACTCCCTACATTTCTGGCAGCACACTGACATTTCTGGGGAACACAATAGGAAGCTACTCATGTGCCAGATTAACCTGTACATGCTGGGCATGAACCAACAGTTGAGGGCTGTAAATATGCATAAAAGTTACTGGCACTCCCTTCATCCACGTTATATGGGCCTACCCAAGTGTGGGTTAACACTGCTTAACACAACAGTACTATTTGTAAAATGCAACAGTACAACAACATATCAAAGAAAATGACACAGATGCACTCCAGGATTTATACATTTATTAAAGGATTATTACATCTTTATTTATTGGGTTAAAACACTTTTTGAAGGCTCTCTCATTTATCTTATAGAACAGTACATGCAGAATAATTACTAACCTGCCTGATGATGCAGCCTTTGCAACCTATCTTCATGGGCTTGCTGATTCATAGCCCAGACACCTGCAGCTGTGAAGTAAATGCAGTGATATTGAGACATACCTATCCATAGTATAGACAAGCATAGCAATTCTTAACTACTTAATACAATGGCTACTTACTCAGTGCTGCGGCATTAGGCATTGCACGGGACTGCTGGATCCACTGGTACAGTTGATCCTCCTTAAGTCACTTCAGGTCAGAATAATGGTGCCTGACCTGCTCACCAGTCCAAGGAATGCCAGTCGCACTGGTGAGATCACGAGCAAGACTGTTCCAGGCCTTCATTTTATATTGGGTGCCCTGGTACTGGCCCCGCAGGAGTCTTTCCTCATGATTGCGGACAAGGAGCCAAACCATTACTTTGGACTCCTCAATGCCCCAGCATTGCGCTCGAAATCGAGTATCTTCTCCAACACCGGCCATGCTGACTGCAGAAGGGAGCTACAATCAATTATGGCAAGTATTCCCACTTGTGGAGCGTAAATATGCCTCATTTCCCGCACTTATTTGTGATTGGCCAGTTTTGAAAAAACTCAGCTGTAGGCACACCTGATTAGCTGATGTTGGCAATGTTTAATATTCCTTTGATAGATATGTGTCTGTTGAAAGTGCATGGTTATGAAATGCTGTCATGTCTTAGTGGTTATGTACTGTGACTATAGTGCACAGTATCCTGAGTTTGAGCCCTGTCACTGCTTTTTATTTTCCTACTGGCCAGACCTGAATGGTTAAGGTACAGTAAAGGAGGTGTGGCAGTTTAGCCGACTTTGCTCAACTTTGCCCGACTTTGCCCAACGTTGCCTGATGTTGATCGACGTTGCCCGACGTTGCGCTGGTTAGAGCGGTGCACAGCTATGCGCAAATATGTTGTAGTTGCGCTGGTTGGTGCGGTGCACAGCTACGCGCAAAGACATTGTGCTTGTTAACGTGGTGCTCAGCTACGAGCAATTGGTTTTAAATATGCTAAATACTGCTAAAATGTGCGTATTGCTTAAAATAAGTTACTCATGCCTCAGAATGCATAACCATTTCACCTTTATATATATATATATATATATATATATATATATATAGATATAGATATATATATATATATATATATATATATATAAATTTGTTCACTACTACATATAATATTTGAATTCTTTTTACAAAACTTATACATGATAAATGTCAGGAAATATTTTTGTATACAGATTTCCGACAGAAAATGGAACTTGCAGTAGTGAGACTCGAACCAGGAATGCCTCCTCTTTGTGCGAAGGCTCTAACCACTAAGCTACCATTATTTTCCTTAATTTGCATATATTTTTCTTATTTTCCTCTTTGGTGTCTAAGCTGCTAACTCTAGCTAAGCAATAGGAAATCCCACACAAACACATGCAAATACAGGCAGCTATATCGGAAATAAAACAAAAAAAAATTCTTTTAATTTTTAAATTTGTACAAGGTTTAAAATATGGGAGAGTGTAGTGTTACAATGTACACATGTGAGTGGACTCGCTCATGTAACTCGACATTTCTCGAGTTTCATCATTGCAGGGGCATGGATTTTTGGATTGTTCGGCAGTCTGACACACCACCTATACTCGTCCACACTCCGTGTAAGCTTTAGAGTTGAGGCAGCACACCCTCATTAATATGCATGGCACACTACCGTCATACTCTTAGACTGGCATTTCCGTGTAAGACTAATCTAGTCTTACATGGAAGATTATTAAATCCTGGGGAAGGTCTTTACCTCAGAGATATAGCTATAGCATTTGATTCTGACCTCTGCCTATTGGTTGGGCTTGTAATAATCTGCAGGCAGGTACCTTGGTATTTACCTATGAAAGTTTTAACAGCTGTGTGCCTTAATATGGCACTATTCCTTCGTAATCATATCTGCTGTAAGAAAATATGAAAAACCTTAACACAGCTGTGTCATGTTTCATTCTGTGATTGTGATTATACCAGAAGGATTAACTGCTTGAGCATTTAACTTCCAACATTCTCCATATGACCAAGATTTGCAACATGACTGGGCTACAGCCCCAGTAAAATGACAGCTGAGATGTCCTGTAAATGTGACATTTAATGGCATTTGTAACTAAGGTTTTGCAGGACACCTTAACTGTTAAATCAGAACATCTCTGTGTCACTGGGCGAGAGGCACAACACAATAATAAGGCAATATTTCTAACACATAAATAAGGTAAGCTGTAAACTTGAAGTGGGGGGCTGCATAAATGCTTAGGTGCATAGGTTCATAGGTTCATAGGTTCAGGTCAGCCTAGGGGCACTAGGGGCATTTGGGCCTGGCCATAACAACTTATAACCATTTGAACTTTAAAAATTGAATAAAACTATGCCTATCATTTGTGTGTGCCTCTGTCAAGCAGTCTTGAAGTAATCCCTGGGTATATCTGCAATCTCCCCATCCATTCGTCAGGATCGAATAATCTCGGCATTGAGAGGTCTCTCTGCCTCACATGTACTAGATTAACTCCACACATAGGGAGTCTCTGGGTGATGAATCAGCACCCAGCGTTCTATCTATTTATATGTCAAGTTTAAGTCTCCCGCCCTTTGGTGGTTCTGAGGGATCTAGATGTGCTTTAAAGAAAATGTTGAAGAACTGTATTACCTACACATCACAGATCAAAACTGTAAGAAATATCACTCTGCTGTGGCCAGGTATGACAATGAACAGTTTGGAAAGTACAATTAAGAGCTGCAGCAAGTTTGTGATAAACTGGATGAGCTGAAAAGTCAGAACCAGAACAAATCTCTTCTTAATGAGTTTGCCTGAGGGCATACAATCTGACAGCCTATTTTCCTTCTTAGAAAAATATCTGCCAAAATATCTTAGCCTTAATCCAGCAATTTCCTTTGTTATGCAATGGGTACAGTAAACAACAAGATCTTCTGAACTGCATACACTCCTGTTGTTCTTTTTTCTTTTTTTTTTTAGTTCCTGAGCTTTGCAGATTGCAATTGTGTTTTATTCCAGGCTATAGAAGGACACTTCTCACTTTTTGTGGAAGTCAAGTTTTCTCCACAGTCCAATCCTTCTGATTTCATATTTTCCTTCACTATCTGGATCCTTAGCTGTACTATGTATTAAATACTAAGGACGGCCAGTGCCTTTCACCTAACCCAAAGACACCTGCATTACAATTCCTGGAGGGGCCTCTATTAATGGAGATTGCCCCATTACCATCCTGGAAAATTTGCTTCCATCAAGCAGTATGAAAACCCCCAGGATTGGTTCCCTGTGCGATCCAGAGTAGTTGCTGCACCAAAGATGTATGCAGCAGTCACTGTTTAACCTCCTGTGAAGACTGGTAGAGATGGGTGAAGGCTGCCAGTCTAGCCAGATAGAATTGTGCAGATAATTCTATCATTTATAAATATGAATGTTGAACTTAAAACAATGTGGCAATATTGCCATCTGCTGTAAAGAAAGGTAAGTCAAGCATTTATTGTTGGTCCTTTGAAATTAAAATTATTTCATCATTGCCTTTGATGTTTTACAAGTCGGCTCCAGTCTGGCTAGATGAAGGCTTCCTGCCTATTGTTTTAAGGCTAAAGTTAATGATCAGAATTTACATGTGGGATGTCCTTTATTGCTCTAAGTGTAAAAGAATGTGAACGCAGTTTCTGTCAGCCTGGGAACTCCAGGAAGTGTAAAAAGATGATGTAATGTTTTAGCAGAACTGCAGTTTCAATTTAAACAGTGAGAACCAGAGATTATTAAGCATTTTGCCTTGAATATCCAACTCACAGCACTGCCTCTTGCTCACATGTAAGTTATTTTAGAAGTGTGTTTTCTTGTAGAGAGCTAGAAGCTATAAAGTTTAGGCTAAGTGTTTTTCTGTGATGTCAGAACTGTACTACTGACTTATTGTAAGTATTTCTGTGTGATCTCTGAACTTTTGACTAGCACTGTATAGTAGAAAGTATTGTCTTGTGGTTTTAGTTATTATTAAATATTTTACAACCCTTTTAACTGTAGCTGGTTTGTGTAGAGATCATTTAAGCTCTTTAGAGTACTTGTATGCCTTTGGTGAAACTGTACATAGCCACTCTAATAAGCCTTGACTGTAGTCACACTTACCAATTGGATAATAATATTGCACAGTAATATTTGGACACCCTTTTAAGGGCCTTTGAGTAGCTCATAATTATTAGTGGGTGGTGGCAGCTGGTACTATCGTATAGTCTGGGTAAAAATGGGCACAGCTGGAGAACCTATGCCAGCCTTCCCCAGAAGTGTCTGTATGGTTGTATAACCTCTTCTCAAAGTGTGTGTGTGTCAGCTACTTGGGCAGACTTGGGCAGGAACACAAAGCACTGGTTGGACAGAGAGGGTGCTGGAGATTTTAGCTTGCTCACTACTCCTATAGCTGTGCCACTGGGGAGTCTAAGTGGGGACCTGGGGAGCAAGGGAGTGACCAGCCCCGGACTGACTGTGATCTCTGTGTGCTCTTAAGGGAAATTGCACTTTAATGTGTGTATTTGTTTTCCTTTCCTCATATATGAGATGCCCTCTCTGGTGTTAGTGGTGAGTATTGAGGCTCCTTGATTGCTGGGCCAGAGCACGGGTGTCACATATTAATTGGTGGCAGTGGTTGGGATATCTACCTCACATATTAATTGGTGGCAGTGGTTGGGATATCCTCACATATTAACTGGTGGCAGTCTTTGGGATATCCACCTTGCATATTAATTGTTTGGCAGTGGTGGGATATCCACATCACATATTAATTAGTTGGCAAATACTAATTGGCTTGTAATGGTGTGGATAGAGTGAATCCTGAAGCTTGTGCAGTGAGCTTTGAATGTGTTTTTGTACTCTAAAAAGCCACGCAGTAAATACTCAGAGTTCAGATCACAATTGTTTTATTTCTTTTGTTAGCTTAGTTAGTCAGGTTAGCAGGCAGCATGTCAGCAGAGGAGCATGGAAAGCTGACAAGGAGCCAGCTGGTGTGGATGTGCCAGGCTAGGGGACTCGTGCATGAAAACCTGACTAAGGCAGACCTGATTGCAGCCTTGGTTACAGCTGCATCAGAAAACAGCAACTAGGAGGACAATCAGGCTGGCAGTGGAGATATAATTCCGTCAGAGAATGGACAGCTTAACCTATCTGCAGTGGACTTAAAAACCCAGCTGGAGATTGAGACTTGAGGTGGAGGCCAGATGTGTGGAATTAGAAGCAAATGAAAGACTGCGACATTTGCAGGCTGAGGAGAATGAGAAATTGTTATGTCTGCAAGCTGAGGAAAAAGAAAAGCAGAGGCAGCATGAGAAGGAGATGCTGACTCTTTGCCAGAGTCATGGAGGTAATGGGGAAGGGAGTAACTGGACCCCAGAAGCAAAAAAGGTCAGTAAATTTCTTCCACAGTTTAAAGAGGGGGAGGGTGGCCTAATGGTTAAGGTGTTTGTCTTATAAAGACAGCAGGGTTCATATAAAGGGATAATTGATTGGGGGCTGAAAAAAAATGGCTCGCAAGGGCAGTTAGCCTAGTACTAATCTATGAATCTATGAATCTATGAATCTATGAATAATTTTGATAGTTTCATTCATATGTTTGAGAGGGTATGTAAACAGTATGAAGTTGACCAAGGGATCTGGGTACAGATCCTGTCCCCCTTACTCCATGGTAAAGCTGTTACTGCATTATATAAAATGTCTGATGTTGAATGTTTTGATTATACTGCTGTAAAGACATGTCTTTTAGAACTGTTTAAGCTAACACCTGAAACATATAGGAAAAAGTTTTGAGAGCACAGAAACAAGGTAGATGAAAGTGTGTGTGAATATGTTGCTGAATTGAACACTTATTTTTATAGGTGAGTGAGTGGATGTCAGGTCACCACTTTTGAAGGGCTGGCAGACCTTTTGGTGAGGGAACAAGCCCTTAGCACTTTGCCTGATGACATGAGGATCTGGTTAGCTGATAGACAATGTGCTACTACAGATGAGTTGGGGAAGGAGGGAGACCTATACCTGGCAAGCAGGGCAGCCCTGCACAAGAGAGGGACCCCCAGTACTGCTCATGGGTCCCAAGGGACCCATGGTGGGCAGCACAGACTGCCACAGCAGAATCTGCCAGTAGCAGGGGAAGCCACTAGTCCAGGTACACATCCAGGAGCTAGGGTTAAATGTTTTGAATGCAACCAGTGGGGCCATGTGGTATACAGGTGTCAATGGAGGCAAGGTGGGGAACCAAAGGTGAGGGAGCCAATAAGTGGGAAAGACAAAATGCCAATAGTAGGTTGTCTTGAGACAATGGGGTACTAAACTACCATCCTGAAGATGTCCTGAGAGGGAAGGATTTGGATGAGGCAGTACCATGTACTTATGCAGTTACACGCAGTCAGGCTAGCAGGCAAGCATGTGGGTCTGGTAGCTGGGGGAGACCCAGGCAGACTGCATACTTGCAGCCAGGACTGGTGAGGTGGTTACTTCAGGGAGGAAGCTACTCTGTAGCAGTTAGACTGAATGTGAGCCACAATCGCTTGTGGGTACTGATGGTCCCTTGGACAGAGTGACTGCCAAGGTAGAGGTGAGTAGTAGTACCTAGGTTGACAGTGAGGCACCACTGTTAGAGGATGCCAGACTTCCTGTGGAAGGGAATCTGGGAATGGTTACAAAGAGAGAGTTGAGATAGGCCCAGCTCTCAGACCCTACATTTCAAGGCCTCAGGCAGGTAGCTAGGGAAGCACCTGATTCTCAAGGAAAGGGGGAATCTGTATACTGGGACAAGGTGTTACTATACAGAGAGTGGACACCTGAGGGAGGGCTAGAAGGTGACAGAGTACAGCAGTTGGTAGTGTCTAGAGCCTACTGTCTGGCACTTCTAGCCATAGCCCATGATATTCCCTTTGCAGGTCATATGGGCATAAAATGTACAAAGAGGTGTATTATGCAGAACTTCTATTGACCTGGAATTTTCAGAGATGTACCAGGGTACTGCAGGACCTGTGAGCAGTGCCAAAAGGTAGGCAAGGCAGGAGACAAGGGGAGATGTCCTTTGATGCCTTTGCCTGTGAGTGAGGAGCCATTCCAGAGGGTAGCTATGGATATTGTGGGTCCTCTGATTACCCCACATTCCACAAGGAAAACGTATATCCTAGTGGTAGTGGATTATGCTACATGATACTCTGAGGCTGTAGCTTTGTCCTCCATTGAGGCAGAGAAGGTGGCAAATGCTTTGTTAGAGATTTTCAGCAGGGTAGGTTTCCCAAAAGAAATCGTGACTGACAGAGGTGCTGATTTCATGTCAGACCTGCTGGCTTGTCTGTGGAAGTCCTGTGGGGTGAAGCACATGAAGACCAGCCCCTACCATCCCCAGAATACTGGTCTTGTTGAGAGGTTAACTCTACAATCAAGTCCATGCTACAGGCATTTGCAGATCAGTTTAAGGGGGAGTGGGACAAATATTTGCCCCATCTGTTGTTTGCTTACAGAGAAGATACCCTGGAATCCACAGGTTTCTCACCCTTTGAGTTCCTGTATGGGCATAGGTTGAGGGGACCTCTAGATTTAATTCAAGATGAGTGGTAAGGTGAGTGTGTGTCTCACAAGGAGTCTTTTGTGGCAATTGTCCTAAACCTCAGGACAAGGCTCAGGGAACTCATGGGCTTGGCCCAGGAGAACCTGGCAGAAGCCCAACAACAGAAAAAGGTGTGGTATCACAGGAATGCTTGAGCTAGAGAGTATGCTGTGGGGCAGCAGGTAATGGTTCCCAGTCCTGTCAGACACAACAAGCTGCAAGCAGCTTGGCAGAGACCCTACAAGATGGTAAGAAAGGTAAGTGATGTTAACTACATGGTGGAACTGCAAGGCAGACAGCAGGAGCACAAATTGTACCATGTTAACATGATAAAACCTTACCATGATAAGGAGGCCCTTGTGCTGAGCATTTGCAGTGGATTGCAGCAGGAGTCTGAGGGAGATCTGAGGACTGATCTCCTCAGTGAGGCTTGGGCTGACACCTCAGTGGAAGGGGTAGCAATGTCCCAGAAGCTATCTCCTACCCAGGTTTAGGAAATCCAAGCAGTGTTGCAGGAATTTGGTGATGTTTTCACTGGGAAACCAGGGTGCACCCACCTGGTGCAGCACCAGGTGGATACAGGACCAGAAAGGCCTATTAGGCTGGCCCCTTATAGGGTGCCTGAGAGAGTCAGACAGACTCTGAGGGAGGAGGTACAGGAAATGTTGGAACTAGGGGTGATTCAAGAGTCCAACAGTCCCTGGGCCTCCCCAGTAGCTTTGGTGCCAAAGAAGGATGGCAGCACTAGGTTCTGTGTGGACAACAGGAAATTAAATAGTCACACAGAGTCAGATGCTTACCCCATGCCTAGGACAGATGAGACCCTAGAGCAGCTGGATGGGGCTAAGTATCTTACAACCATTGATCTTACCAAGGGTTACTGGCAGGTGCCCATGACTCCCAGTGCTAGACAGAACTCAGCCTTTGTGACTCCTTTCGGCTTGTATGAGTTCACAAAGATGCCCTTTAGGATGAAGAATGCCCCAGCAACTTTCCAGAGGCTGGTAGATAATATCCTAGCAGGAGCAGGAGGGTTTGACCTTGCTTACCTAGATGATATTGCCATCTACAGCCATTCCTGGCCAGAGCACCTTCAGCATGTCAGGGAGGTGCTGGGCAGATTACAGAGGGCAAGGTTGACCATTAGGCCGAGCAAGTGTCAGGTAGGTATGGCGGCGGTCTAAAACCTAGGATATAGAGTGAGGAGTGGTAAGATAAGGCCAGAACCTGCCAAACTGAAAGCCATTCAGGCATTGCCTGCACCTGTTACCAAAAAGTAGGTGAGGGCATTTTTAGGAACAGCAGGGTACTATAGAAAGTTCGTCCCCACTTATGGTACCATAGCTGCTGCCCTCACAGACCTGACAAGGAAGAACAGGCTATGCTAGTTTGGACCCCAGCATGTGAGCAGGCATTCTCGAACCTTAAAGAAGCTTTGGGAGTACCCCCTGTGTTAGCCAGTCCAGATTACAGCAAAGAATTTGTTGTGCAGGTGAATGCTTCATACCATGGGGTGGGGGCTGTACTTAGCCAGATTTCTAGAGAGTGGGAAGAGCACCCAGTGGTTTATCTCAGTTGTAGGCTCCAACCCAGGGAGGAATTGTATGCATCTATAGAGAAGGAATGTCTAGCCATAGTGTGGGCATTGCAAAAACTTCAGCGTTATCTGTATGGAAGGAAATTCACTGTTATGACAGATCACAACCCCCTAACATGGTTAAACAGAGCCAGCCAGCAAAATGCCAAGTTGCTAAGATGGAGCCTAGGGTTGCAGGCATATGATATGTCAGTGCAGCACTGCACTCGGGTTAGCAATGCCAATGCAGATGGGCTCTCAAGACAGGGAATGGGGTAGGTATACTTGGATAGACCTAACCCTCTCAAGTGACATTTCTCAACAGTCACTTGAAAAACTAGCTTGAGTTCTCCACAGGGGAGAAATGTGAAGACTGATAGAGATGGGTGAAGGCTGCCAGCCTTGCCAGATAGAATTGTGCAGATAATTCTATCATTTGTAAATATGAATGTTGAACTTAAAACAATGTGGCAACATTGCCATCTGCTGTAAAGAAAGCTAAGTCAAGCATTTCTTATTGGTCCTTTAAAATTAAAATTATTTCATCACTGCCTTTGATGTTTTACAAGTCGGCTCCAGTCCAGCTAGATGAAGTCTTCCTGCCTATTGTTTTAAGGTTAAGGTTAATGACCAGAATTTACATATGGGATGTCCTTTATTGCTCTAAGTGTTACCAAATGTAAATGCAGTTTCTGTCAGCCTGGGAACTCCAGGAAGTGTAAAAAGATGATGTAATGTTTTAGCAGAACTGCAGTTTCAATTTAAACAGTGAGAACCAGAGATTATTAAGCATTTTGCCTTGACTATCCAACTCATGACACTACCTCTTGCCCGCATGTAAGTTATTTTAGAAGTGTGTTTTCTTGTAGAAAGCTAGATGCTATAAAGTTTAGACTGTGTTTTTCTGTGATGTCAGAACTGTACTACTGACTTATTTAAGTATTTCTGTGTGATCTCTGAACTTTTGACTAGCACTGTATAGTAGAAAGTATTGTTTTGTGGTTTTAGTTATTTCATAGGTTCATAGGTTCATAGGTTCATACTAGGTATCTGCCCTAGGGCATTTATAAGCCTAGTCAGAATGTGTTTGGCTTTCACCACCCATTTTAAATTTATTTTGCTATGCCCTTTTTCGAGGTTAGTATACTGTGCCTCTGTCTAACAGTGACACAGAAGTGATACCCGGGGTAAACCTACGATCTCCCATCCACTCATCAAGATTCCTCTTGAAGAGAGTCAATGAGGGACTCTTCCTAACCTGGACTGGGATTTTATTCCAGAGTGAAGGGAGCCTCTGGGTTATGCATCTGTCCCTCCAGCATGTCCTATTTATTTCAGTGCTGAGGTTCAAGTCTCTCGAGCAGGTAGCTCGATGGGATTTGGACTTTCTGAGGTGCAGCATGTCCATTAATTCCGGGTTGGACATGGCTTTATACGTCAGGCACAGATCGCCTCTGAACAGGCGGTATGCCACTGAGTAGAGCTGGAGTTTCTTTAACCGGGCAGCATATGGCATCTGTTTGAGCCCTTTGATCCTCTTGGTGAGGTACTTTTGGGGTCTTTCCAGTTGCTGCAGGTGTCTGGTAAGGTACATCCCAAAAGGGGCATTGTACTCAATTATGGGCCTGATGAGAAATGAGTAAAGAGGCACGATGACATCCCCTGATCTAGATGTGAATCCCTTCATGATTAGGTGGGCTATATAAAATGTTTTTCTAACCACTTTGGCCACGTGGTTGTCAAATGAGAGATTGCTATCAACTTGGGTCCCCAGGTCCCTAATTACTTCTTCTGTACTTAATGGATTACCACCTATGTGGTAATTTGTGGGCACTTTGTTTTTGCCAAAGGGATGACTATACACTTTTGGCATTTAGCTTGAGGCCATGGCTCTGGCACCAGTTGTCTGTTTCTATGAGGCCCTTTTGGAGGATGCTTGTGTTGGCTGGAGAGTCGATTATGGCACCCAGTTTGCAGTCATCTGCGAACTTGGTCAGCCACAGTCCTTCCATGTTGGCCTGTACCTCCGAGAAATATATACCGAACAAGAGAGGTCCCAGGACTGAGCCTTGTGGGACACCACTTGTAACTGGTTTGGAGTCTGACATGGCTCCAGCAATTCTAACCATGTGGGTTCTGTCCTTGAGCCAGTTTGCAATCCATCTAGTGACATAGGGGTTTATATTTAAGCTGGTGAGCTTATCTATAATGCCCGAGTAGGGTATTGTATCGAAGGCTTTTGTGAGGTCCAGGTAGGCTGTGTGGACCACCTTCCGCTCGTCAATGGCCTTGGTGACTGTTTCAAAGAAATCAACCAGGTTTAAGAGGCAGGATCTGCCCTTAACAAAGCCGAACTGGGTAGGATCCAGTGTTTGTAGGTCCCCAATATCTTTATTTATGAGGTCCATGATGATCCTTTCCATAGCTTTGCAGACCAAGCTAGTCAGGCTTATGGGCGATAGTTTCCAGGATCCGTTGAGGCACCACCTTTATGGAGAGGGACCACTGTTGCTGTACGCCACTCTTTGGGCACATATCCTGTAGTAAGGCTGAGATTGAACAGTAGTTTTATGTTTGGGTTTAGCTCTTCTTGGAGTTCATGTAGGACGCAGCCCGGGACACCGTCTGGTCCCATTGATGCTGTGATTTTTGCTTTGGAGAGGGCGGCTCTTACCTGAGCATCTGAGATGTCAGGGGGGCAGCACTCTGCTGGGACATATATTTGCCCTTTTGGGGGGGGGGGTTTGCGCTGAACCTGTCAGCTAGGATGTTGGCAATGTCTGTGGGTTCAGTGTATTTTTTGTCATTTTGGACTAATTCCGAGCATATCTGGGAATTACCACCCAGGTTCCTAACATAACTAAAGAAAGCCTTGCGATTATCCTTAGTGTCCTGCGCAATTTTTCTCTCGAAGCTGGCCTTAGACAATTTTATGTGTGCCCGTAGTTTTTTGCTAATACTGATCAGTGATACCTTCCCTTTTTGGGATTTTGCTTTATCATTTAGTAGCTTCCTCCTTCTATTGTATAGTTTGTTTATGGCTGGGGTCCACCAGACAGGACATCTGCCTTTGGAGGATTGGGTCTTGGTTTTATTTGGGATCACATGATCCATGCATTCCTGAAGGTGTTCATAGAATGCGTTTATAAAGGATTCTGCGGTCTGGGACGTATTTTCCACAGGCCCAGGGGCTTTGAAGGATTCCACCTCAGTTTTGAGGAGTGTGAAATTTGCTTTAGAGAAGTTTTTCACTGTGGTTTTCTGGGCAGGGGGTGGGGTCGGGATGTGAATATCCAGTGAGATTAGTTTATGGTCTGATCTTACCAGTGAGGGTTACACTTCTGGTCTGGAGCATAGAGTCCCCATGTTGGTGATGATCAGGTCCAGTATGTTTTCCCCTCTTGTGAGAGTGGTAGCAAGTTGTTCCATAGCATTTGAGTTTATAAATTCTAGGAACCTTTGGGCTAGGGTGTTGGAGCTAGAGTAATGCTCCCAGTCTATGTTTGGGTAGTTGAAGTCGCCCAATATAATGGTGTTTGGAGAGACCTTCATATTTTCCAGTGTTCTCAGGAAGGCCGAGTGGGGTTCCTGGGTTTGGGAGGGTGGTCTGTAGCAGGCTATAAACTGGAAGGCAGTTTTACCCACTGTTAGTTGCACATGGATAGTCTCTGATGCTTCGTGCTTTGCCACCAACCTGGAGGTATGGGTATCTTTGATGAATATCGATACTCCCCCTCCTCTTATGGTTCGTTCCAAGTTTTGGGGCCAAAAAGCATGGTATGAGGTATAACCTTGTAGTGCTGAGGTGCTCTCGGGAGCCCTGAACCAGGTTTCTGTTACTGCACAGATATCGGTGTTCTCCATGCTAAGGAGAGTTTCGAGTGCATGCATCTTGAGGTTTAGACTTCTGGAATTGAGTAGCATTACTCTTAGTTTCTTATCCCTTGTGATACCTATGTAGGTGGGTTTGTCTTTTGAGCCTTGCCTAAAAAAGGCAATATGGGGGTAGCAAGAGCCTGTGCCAATATCTGAAAGCCCAGGGGTGACAGGTGCAAGCCGTCCCTAGCGAAGCATCGTGGCTTGTCGAACATATCATCCCAAGTTGACAGGCATTGGATCCCCTTTGAATGACACCAGTACTTAAGCCAATTGTTGAAATTGATCATCTTGTCTTCATATTGTGGCATCATTCTTGGTGAGGGTAAGATGCTACTCAAAGTCAGGGTCATACTGGCCTGGGCTACATGCTCAGCGAGCTCCTTTATGTCTCTTTTCATGTAGTCCAGGGAGGTATGTCTCAGGTCATTCACACCAGCATGGACAATGACTGAGTCATATTTGTACTTGCCTTGGAGTGACCTGAGTGCTTGTGTTATGTGGCGGATCCTAGCACCCAACAGGCTGCTCACCTTGACCCTCTCCTTGTTCAGCCTGGTGAGTGGGACGTCAGTGTGCCTGACGATAGAGTCACCTATTACAAGTGTTTCAGGTGTGTTGTTTAGTCTTAAGGGCTGTGACTGTTCGGCACACTGGCTTTGTGAGATATTTGTTGCACATGTTTTGTTTTGGGGTAGCGGCTACTTGGGTGTCTGCTTTGGAGGTCTCTGCTGCTTCAGCAGATCTTTATTTAGAGCCTCCGAGTATATTTTTGTGTGATTATGTGTTTGGTTTGCTGTCGTGGTAGGTCTATGTGAGACTGGAATTTTAGTGAGTGTGGTTTCCTTCTCCTCCTGACTGGTTATGCCAGTACTGAGTTGAGAGAGCTTAGCCTCCAGTTTGGCTATATGGTTGCATCTCTCACATGTGTTGGAATTTGTTGGGAGGAGGAGAGGGTTGTCTGTTTATATGAGGCAGTTGTAACATTGCCTCAAGATTCCCAGATTCACCAGCTGGACCAGAGAGGAGATTGACAACTGACCTTTGGACATGCTAGAATAATATTGGGAATTCCTTAATAATTGAAAACCAGGGCCAGTGGGGAGTGAGGGTGTAGTGCTTTTAATTTTTAGTGCTGACTTATATAATTGCTTTAGTGAGCAAGTGCCAGGTAACTTAAGTGCAATGTGTTACAGGTAACTTAAATGCAAAAACAACAAACAGTAACTTTCTTTCAAGTGAAACAAGGAAATAAGTACAGTAAGCAATGCAGATATCACTAGTGATCCACAGAATCCACAGAATATTTATTATTAAATATTTAAAAACCCTTTTAATTGTGGCTGGTTTGTGTAGAGATAATTTAAGCTCTTCAGAGTACTTGTATGCCTTTGATAAAACTGTACATAGCCACTCTAATAAGCCTTGACTGTAGTCACACTTACCAACTGAATAATAATATTGAACAGTAATAATTGGACACCCTTTTAAGGGTCTTAGTAGTTGATAATTATTAGTGGGTGGTGGCAGCTGGTGCTACCATATAGTCTGGGTAAAACAGGGCACAGCTGGAGAACCTGTGTCAGCCTTCCCCAGAAATGTGGTTGTATAACCTCTTCTCAAAGTGTGTGTGTGTCAGCTACTTCGGCAGGGACACACTGCACTGATTAGACAGAGAGGGTGCTGGAGATTTTAGCTTGCCCACTAGGCTGAGATCTGGACCCTATAGCTGTGCCAGTGGGGAGTCTTATTGGGGACCTGGGGAGCAAGGGAGTGACCAGCCCCAAACTGACTGTGATCTCTGTGTGCTCTTAAGGGAAATTGCACTTTACTGTGTGTATTTGTTATCCTTTCCTCATATATGAGACACCCTCTCTGGTGCTAGTGGTGAGGACTGAAGCTCCTTGATTGCTGGGCCAGGCCACGAGCGTCACATATAAATTGGTGGCAGTGGTTGGGATATCCACCTCACATATTAATTGGTGGCAGTGGTTGGGCGTCACACCCCCTGGTAAAGGTTTATCAAAAATGTCAGCTAGGGTCCCTTAAAAAATCTACTTCCAGCCTTGATGAGAAGGTTAGGAAGCTGTCAGCTAGGAATCTGTTCTAAGAGACACTCAGAACATCAGTCCATTATGATCCCTTGAAAGTTTTGAAGAAATGGATATAATGGCAGAAATAGTATCTCAGCGCTCAGGGTCTTTCTCATCAGGAATCCCTTCCCCACCTCTTAGTGCCATTAAAGGGATAGAAAAGTGAATTGAGAATGGAAAGAGGAAAAATGGCATTAGAAATTCTAAAGCAATTGAGAACTATAATCAACTATGGTATTATATATTAGGTAGAACTGTGTATAGAATAGGACTATTTTACTACAAGAGTAGTATGCTGAGTAAAGGGGTGACACTCTTCTTCTTTTTTTTTTTTGAGTTTTGTATGCTCGGGAAGTTACATATCAATCTTTCCAGTGTATTTCTTATTTTTTACAAGTCAAAGATCAGTTATAGTTTGCTTTACTGATTCATTGCGCAAGGGATTCATTCCAAGACACCAGCATCTTACAAGAGGGTTTAACACAGACAAATAACTGGTGTCAAAGCCATGGCCTAAAATTCCATATCAAAAGGAAATTGCCTAACCTATTGCATTACTCCATTGATGAAAACCCCTAAGAATTAAACTTAGAAGCATGGGATCTGGGAACATATGAAGACCGCAATCTGGTCTTTGACCAACACATAGCTACGATAGTAAGAAAGTCATTCTATGTCACCCAATTTATACATAAAGTTATGGCATTCAGGTCCAAGGAAGTTACAGTACCACTCTACACAGCACTTATTAGACCTATCTATGAATACAATGCCTCTTTTGGCAAGTATCTAATCAGACACTTGTAACAGTTGGAATGCTTACAGATGTTTCTCACTAGGAGAATTCAGGGCATGAATACCCAGCTCTACACTGAATGTTTAAAGGCTCTGGCTCTATATGCAGTCTTCTACTGGCTGCTGAGAGACAATCTTTGCCTGTCTTACAGGGTTTCATCAGACCCAACCCTGATTCATAGGTTCATAGGTAGGTACTAGACTATCGGCCCAAGGGCCTAAGCAAGCCTAGCCAACAAGGTTCCCTGGCTTATGCCACCCAAGAAAGTTAGTTTCCTGTGCCCCTGTCGAGCAAAGCCACAGAAATGATTCCCGGGGTGTATTTCCTATTTTCCATCCACTCATCAAGATTGTTCTTGAAGAGTGCTAATGAGGAACTTTGCTTGACATAGATGGGTAGCTTGCTCCAGAATATAGGAAGTCTCTGGGACAGGACTCTATCCCTCAAGCATGTCCTGTTTATTGCGGAGACAAGGTTTAGGTCCCTAGATCATGTAGTTTGGAGGGATTGGGATTTCTTTAGGTGTAGCATGTCCAACAGCTCTGAGTTTAACATAGCTTTATATGTTAGGCAGAGATCTCCTCGGAGTAGGCGATATGCCACATAGTAAAGCTGGAGTTTTTTCAGATGGTCAGTGTAGGGCATCTGTTTGAGGCCAGTAATCCTCTTTGTGAGGTACTTTTGTGGCCTTTTCAGTTGCTGCAGATGTCTTATGAGGTGCCTTCCAAAAGGGGCATTGTACTCTATAATGGGTCTAATGAGTGCTGAATAGAGGGGAACAATGACCTCTTTTTTTCTGGATGAGAACCCTTTTGTGATGAGGTGTGCCACATAGAAGGATTTCCTGACTACTGTGGCGATGTGATTATCAAAGGAGAGACCACTGTCCACCTGTGTCCCAAGGTCTCTTATCACATATTCAGTGTCAAGTAGACTGTCGTTTATATGGTAGTTCATGGGTACAGAGTTTTTACCAAAGAGGATGACGATGCACTTTTTGGCATTGAGCTTGAGACCATGCCTCTGACACCAGGCATCTGTCTCAGTGAGGCCCTTCTGTAGGATGTCCACATCATTTGGAGACTTGACTATGGCTCCTAGTTTGCAGCCACCTGTGAACTTCATTAGCCAGAGGTCTTCTGTGTTGGCCTGTATTTCAGAGAAGTAGATACCAAACAGGAGAGGTCCCAGGACTGAACCCTGTGGTACTCCACTTGTCACTGGTTTGAAGTCAGATTTGGAGTCTGTAACTTTTACAGTGTGGGTTCTGTCAGTGAGCCAGTTGGCAACCCATCTTGTGACGTAGGGATTTATACCTAGTTTAATGAGTTTAGCTATAATTCCAGAAAGCCTTGGCAAGGTCAAAATAGGCTGTGTGAACCACCTTACCCTCATCTACGGCTTTGGTGACTGCCTCAAAGAAGTCGATCAGGTTCAGAAGGCATGGTCTGCCTTTCACAAACCTGAACTGGGTGGGGTTCAGAGTTTGGAGGTTCCAATGTCTTTGTTTATGAGTTCCATGATGATACATTCTATGGCCTTGCAGCCCAAGCTCGTCAGGCTAATAAGGCAATAGTTCCCAGGATCAGTGGTGCCTCCCCATTTGTGGAGTGGGATAACTGTTGCTGTGCGCCATTCAGTGGGCATGAAGCCTGATGGGAGACTATGAGTGAACATGGTGCTTAGGTGGGGAGCCAGTTCATTCTGAAGTTCATGTAAAACGCAGCATGGATGCTGTGTTTTTGGTTTTAGAGAGTGCAGCTTTTACCTGCATAGATGTGATTACAGGGACTCTGCATTCTTCCTGTATAGATATGGATCTATTGTACATGTGCAAAACAAACAGCACCAGAAACACTAGATCTAAGGAACTGAACTTCACTTGTGCCCTAAACAGAATGTACTGGAGAGACAGGTATATGTCCCAAAGGATCCCCACCTGGTGGGATAGATTTCCTCCTGCATGTATAACAGAGTTCATCATTGACCCTATTCAAATCAAACCTTGACAATTGTTTATTTATTTATTTAATATTTGTTTACCGGGAAAGTCTGACGTGGAATGAGGCAATTTTCAGCAAAGGCCCAGGGATTAATGCTCCAGACGCATGGATGGGAAATTGTAAATTTACCCCAGTCTGACTCCCATGTCTGTTATGGATATAGGCCATCAATAAGAAAAGTGTTATTCTAACTAACCCCCCCCCCCATAAATCCCTTAGTTACACCTGTACTAACCTGCCCCCATCTCCCATATAAATGCCCATGATACTCGGGATTCAAATGAGTTTGGGGTATGTGGCTAGACTTGTAATGGCCATAATGGTTGTTAGCCTGGTAACAACTTATGTCTCTTGAATTTCCATAGGGCTATTTACATAGCAAGCTGCTAAAAATGTAGACATCCCTTGCTTGCTGATATCAAGTGATTTCAGAGTTGTTTTAGACTCTGTCAGAGATTCAAACATACCCCATTCTGAAAGACTTAGTAAATCGCAGAAACTGATCAGCAACTTTAAGGATAGCTTAGCTTTCTAGGCATATATGTCCTTCAGACTCATAAGGAAAACTTTACATTTACAGCCCATCAAGCTTACATTGCAGTCATTTTCACTAGCTAGTTATTAATGGTATGATGCCACTGATAATATACACTGATATTCTAACAGCTTGTGTCATGGAGCTTCTTTTAGTCTCATGCTGTATATTGATACTACTCTACATAAAAAAGGCCATGGTGCATGAACCTGCTAATCCTGAAGGGGTGAAACCTATTTAAAGCTTACAAGTTAGAACAGTTCTTAAGCTTGAAAATCACTGATAAATTCCCAATAACTGTGTGGTGGGAAGGACTCTTTGAAAATGAGAATTAAGATCTGATGTACTTTAGTTAAATCTTAGTTTCTCCAGAGGATAGATGCCTAAATAGCCCATCTAGAACAGGAAATATAAATACTGTATAAGGAATGGCAAAGTACAACATTTAAAAAAAAACAGGTTGTTAAAGAACTACATGGTGCTACACAAGGAAACTGAATCAAATGAGAAATGATAAAATGCACTTTTCAGCATAGAGAAACATGCTCTTGGTTGCTGCGGAACAAGCCTAGAAGGGTTCCGTCTCTTACAGCTAAACACAGAAGGATGCAGCGCACAGCTCTAGTGGTCTACTGTAAATCACCTGATGTTTGCTAACCCAAATGGAGGAGATAAACAGAGAAGTTATTATCAAGAACTCTACAAAAACTCTAAATAGAGAGCTACAGCAACAGTGTAAGCATAAATAGCTGTGTAACTAAAATCAATCTTCCTCTGCTGGCAATAGAGAAAGTGGCAATGCTACTGAAATCTGCCACTGCTGAGAAACTCCTAGATGTCATAAGGTATATTTTCAATGGCAAAGTACCTTAAACAGATGGCCAAAATACTGAGTTATATAAAGCAACACTTCCTCCATAGCAATACCTTTGTTGCATCTCTTCCATAGCTTACGGTCTACTGGCATATTAATCTCTTGTGATACACTGCCAAACCTGTTAGAATCAGTGGTGCAACAGATCACACACTTGCCTTTGGTACAGAAGCCTGTGAGTTCATTTGCCACAGTATGTAGCTAGATTACTGACACTTCAGTGCAGCATTAGGGGGTGCTGTGCTCATCAGTGTGTTGTCCTTTGGATGAGATGTTAACCCTAGGCACAGCTACTTCAGCTACAGGAAGATCAGGTGGATGTCAAAGTTTCAATAGCACCTACTTAAAAAAGTAAGATAAACTCCCTAATGTCCTGGCTAAATTTCCTGTGGTATAGTATAAATACTCCCTTGGATCTCCCCTGAAAAGAGGCCACTAGCCTAATTGGACTAACTTTGGTCAACAAAGGATTAATAAAAACCTAGAAAAGGCTTTTCCACTTAAAATTGCAGGCCAATATCTATACAAAATATGGGTGTTAAACCATAAAATAGATTTCTAGCAGCAGAGGGAAACCAATCCTACCTATACTTATTTTCCTCATGTCAGGTAGATATTGGATGGGTCACTTCTATACCAACCACACCAACATGTAAAATTTCAAACTTTATCCATATAAGTAGAAGCTACCTTAATCAAACTTTAAAATTCTAAAACTATTTGGTTCAATAAAATTGATATATTTAAGCTCATATATAGTTACTAGGCATGCAGTCTGGAAGACCGCTGAGGAGCCTAGTCCAATTTTTGAATTGTTCTTTTGCACTGTCTGGTTAGGTGACTTGTTCAGAGTCACACAATAGGCAAACAGAGGTTGAGGGTATCAAACTCTGGACTACAGGAAGCAGCTTGTTAACAGCTCTTAGCCTTAATCCTTTGCACTAACAGACAAACTTGCTTACAATAACTGGCAGGGTTATAAGAAAAATGAGTCTTCTGCCTAATATGCCTAACCAATCTTGTCAATTTTTCGATCAAATAACTATGGCAATAGATATGGAACTAAAATCAGGTGGAATTTATCTTGCTTTGCCTAAGGCTTTTGATTCTCTTCCCAATAATACAACCGCTTGATTAAAGCTAACACAAACAATTATTTAATCAGATGGATCATGTCTTGGCTAAATGGAAGGTTACAATGTCTAGCTATACAAGGAATACAGTCAGACTATTTACCAGTAAAAACAGATGTAAGACAAACTCTCTCCTTGGTCCTATATAATTTAATACTATCTTTCTGACAATTCCAAAGAACAGATGCTGCTGGACAAACAAGTATGCTGACAATTGCAAAATTGGTTCCTTTGCTCAGAATGCATCTGATATTGACAATCTGAATACTTACATGGAACAGATAGGAGAACAGGTATACAGTTTACTATGGATAACTGTAACATTATCTACTCTGGAAAATATAACATATATAAATCATATTTAGCATCAGTGCTTTAAGGGAGGTAAAACATTGCAAGGTTTTAAGGATAATGACATTGACTACCCTGTCCTTTGTTTCTCATGTTCAATAAACAAGTGCCAAAGCAATGAAGCAGAGGGAGTACATGATGAAAAACCTTTCAGCAAGTGATAATATGTCTCTTAACATCATTGTACAAAACGTATATTAAACCTATTTTAGAGTACCGTAACACATTGCATATACACTACTAGACAATTGGATAGACTTGAAAGAATACAAAGGAAATTTTCAATCAAGATATTAGTAATTGAGGATTATTTATAGAAATAAATGGGAATGTCTTAACTTGTATACTATATACTATGTGTGCACATGAGAAAATGCTTTTTGCTTTTAAAACATTTCATTACCTGATATTATAGACATTATTTGACATAAGAATTTATAGAAGTAATTGAACACAAGAGCATAACAATCCAAGATTTCATATAAAATTATCCAAATAGAAATCACACCATTATAAATGAAATAATGGCTATGTTATGGAACAAAATGTCAGTAGATGTAAGAAGGTCACAGGATATTGAAATCTTAAAAAGAAAACTAGCTGTCTGAGTTAGAGATACCCCTGGATTCACATATCTTCTGTGTAAGACTTAAGTCTTACTCAGAGGCTGCAGTTGAACGGTATGACGTCAGCATGCCATGAATATTCATGAGGAGACACTGACTCAACCGTAACTCTTACACGGACCGAGTATGAAAGCAGGGGGCGTGTCTGACTGCCGAGCAGTCTAAATGTCCACGCCCCTGCAAGTGTAGTAAAAGCAAAATGTCAACACAGAAGAGTGAGTTCGCTCAAATGTACTTGCACCCAACACCACACTCACTGACACTGTAAACCCCCATCACAGTTATAAAAAGTAAAATATTTATTTTTTTTAAATCCACAATATAGCTGCCCATATTTGTGCGTGTGTGCGTGGGTGTGCCCATTGCTTAGCTATAGTTAGCAATTCCAACATAGAAGAGCATAAGAAAGAACGTTTATGTAAATCACACCAAATTGCAATAGCACAATAGTAGAGCTTATGCACAAAGAGGAGGCATTCATAGTTCGAATCCCACCACTCCCCTTCTCATTTATGTTTTAAATCAGTATTTAAAATAATACCAGACATATATGATTAAAATTTTATTAAAAGCAGTGAAATGGCCAATGTATCAGTGAACAAAATATATATTTTTAAAGGATCCAGATATATAATAGCCTGCCATTAAGCAACGCTTTACCCAGCTAAACAGAGGTTCCCATAGATTAATAGCACTTTACCCAGCTAAACAGAGTTGCCCATAGTTTAATAGTGCTTTACCCAGCGCAATGTGTTTGCGCGGACATGCGCACCGCGCCAACCAGGGCACTGTAGGGCATCAGGGAGCAATGTAGAGCTAAGTTGCTTAAATGCAGCCACACCCCCTAGCCTGTCTAGACAGTATTAAAATAAAAGAATGACAAGGTTCAAACCCAGAACCCTGTGCATCATAATCAAAGTACAGAACCACTAAAGCATGACAGCATAGGGGAAGCAGCCACTATTAACATTCATAAACTTACTAATGGTAGTTTAACCATTACTAAGCAGGTCTGCAGTCAGCCAAGAATTTTACAAAATGGCCATTCACAAAAAAGTGAGGGAAATGCAGCATATTTAAGCCCCACAGGCGTGAATACACGCCATAACTGATTGTAGCTCACATCTGCAGTTAGAATGTCTGGTGTCAGAGAGGGAACATGCTTCCGAGCGCAACGTTGGGGCATCGAGGAGTCCAAATACATGGTTTGGCTCCTAGTCCACCATCACGAGACAAGACTCCTGCAGGGCCAGTTCCAAGGGATGGAGTACAAGGCAGAGGCTTGGAACCGGTTAGCTCGTGACCTCACCAGTGCCACAGATGTTCCTAGGACTGGTGAGCAGGTCCGTCACCACCATGCAGACCTGAAGAGACGAAAGTAGGACCGCCTGAACCAGTGGATACAGGGGGCCGGTGGGATGCAGAATGTACCACAAATGAGTATGTAGCCATGGAATGCAGTATGTAAGAATTGATAATGGAGTACGTATAACGGATAGGTATGTCTCAATACCCCTTCATTTACTTTACAGCTGCAGGTGACCATGCTACAAATCAGCAATCCTATGCTGATAGGCTGCTAAGGCTGCGCCACCAGGCAGGTTAGTGATTATTCTGCATATATTGTTATACAAAATATGGGAGAGAGCATGAAAGAAAGTGTTGTAGTCCAATAAAACAGCCATAGAATCACCTGAATAAGTCCTCTGCATGTACTGTCCGATAAAAACGTCAGATAGGCAGAAAAAGAGTGTAGTAACCCATTAAGAAAGGTAGCATATGTCTGGAATAATATCTCTGCAGGCACTGTCATATAACATGAGTAAGTGAGCCTGAAAAAAGATTGTTCTAACCTATTAATAAAGGTATACTATGTCATGAACATGTCTGCCATAAACACCGTTAAAACAAATAAAGGAGTGAGCCTGTGGAAAAGTGTGCAATGTCATTAATAAAGGTCTAAAGCCCAGAGTGTGTCTGTGTCACAGAGTCTGAAATGTTGTTGTACCCTTGCATTATACAAACAGTACTGTTTGAAAATGTGCTGGCAACCCAGAGTTATGCAGTCCCATATAAATTGGGTGATGGAAGTGCTAATAGCTATGAAACATATATACTGTCCACAATAGTCAGTTACTGGCTGGCATGAATAAGTAAGCCTGGCACACATGTAACATGTAGTTATTCACCAGAAATGCGAGTGTGTGTGTCAAGAAATGCAGGGTCCTGTACACATCGAAGTGAAAATGTCATGTGAAAACATCCCAGATATGTAGATAAAGAAATATAAATGCAATCAAGAAATATGTATCAGTAACATCTGCATCCTGGACAGTTAGTATGTCAGATATAGGTCAAGCATATATTGAACTAGCCAAACCCATGACACAAACTAATGTATGCAAGTGTAATAATACAGGTAGGGGATATACACTTGCAGTCACTAGGAATGTAGTGTAGACCAAAAGGTCATTATAAGATGTTAACCGAGGTTTTTTTCTACACCCTACTGTATGAGCATAAACCATGCAATTCCACACCTCAGTGGGTATGTGTAATCTTAAATATTTGTTGGGACATATGTCCTATTGTTCTATAAATATTTGCACTCAGGTTGATGCATGTGCCCTGTTTAAACACCACAATCATGGTGGCCTGTTGCTACTAAACATCCCTGCATGCTGTTGGAATAACCACTGTGGTTCAAATATATGCATGAGTTATGCTTGCTGTTCATCTGTTGTACCCTTGGTGTGTTGGGTTAATGGGAATATTATTGCATGCTGTTACAACTAATCTGGAATGCTGTTCTGCTTATGTTGTAATTAAACACACCTAATCACAGAACATATGGGAAGGCTGGTCCCAGCGTACCCACCTGTCCCACCTCAGCCAGCGAGTGCACCTGGCACCAGCAGCCCGGGTTCCCCTCCTCCATTGGTCCTGTGCCACCTTCGGGTGGAAGCACTGCAGGGGATGGGGCTCATTCCCCCTGTGCAAGCGTGGGTGGAGAAGGGCCACCCGTCACCCTTCATAGGGTCTGGGCTGTGGTGCGCAGGGAGATCCAGTGTTCAGTCAGCCAGCTTGAGGCGAGAGTGGCACGTCTCTCGGGTGAGTCTGCCCATCCTACGCAGCCCCCAGCACAGCCACCCTTGGGGCTGTGAAGGTGCAGTGGTGACTGCCCATGGGTGGGGATCTCAGTTCCACTGTTACCATCTGTGGGCTCATGGGCTTGCGATTTCCAAACAACCTTCCCCGTCAATTGTGTTCACCCACCCTATGTGTCAAATTTTTCCCCTGTATGCATCTTGTTTATCTTATCTGTTTACCTCCCCAACCTACCTCCCCAAATATACCTACTTCCTCTACCTCACATTCCACTCTCACCTAAAAAAAAAATTTAAAAAAAGGGCAATCTGTTCCCACAAAAAAATTACGCCCTATACATAGCTGCCCATTTCGCACACATGGGCGTGAGTGTCAGCAGCGTAACATTGTCACCTCCTCACAGCAACAGTTTCTCTTCTTCTCCTCGGCTGGGGCCTGTTCTGTGTGCAGTTTGCATGTTCTCCTGTGTGGGGGTGGTTTCTTCCTGGGGGGGTTCCCTCCCACATTCAAAGACAGACATGCATCTGGAGCATTTCCCCAGGCCTCCACTGAAAAGCAGGCTCTGCTGACCTAGTCGGGGACTTTTCGGTCAACAAATGTTAAATAAATAAATAAATGTCTTCTGGACATGTAAACTTATAATTATAATTGGCAGTACAACAGACTTTGTTGTCCTCACCCCACTCTCAGGGGTGGAAGGTTGCAAATTTCACACCAAATTATGAACATATGCACAGCTGTTGCTGGTAAAGAAATGGGCAGCTATGGGCCTTCCCTACACCCTTCTTGCACATCCCAGCTGGTTTCCCTACTGTCTTTCCCTCTTTGTGCCCCCTTTTTCACCACTTTCCTATCTCCCCATTTTCTTTTCTTTCAAAGAAATTAGTGCGGGGGTTAGCGGGAGTAAGCACTGTTAAGCAGTAGTTAGCGGGGGTGCGCGAGTGTGAGCTTGTGTGTGCTTAGCTAAGCATCGATAAGCATCACGCAAACCCGCACAAACCCGCTTACAACTGCTTAAAAGTGCCTTAGTCACTCTGTATGACAGGGCCTTTGTATTGCTCAGCAGCAAAATAAAATACACCTGCCAGTCTCAAACCCCAGACCTTGGGCTCACCAGTCTGCATGAAGTACCACTACACCACAGCAGATATACAATAACTGGGTGCTGAAAGAAATATATCATGCATTACAATGAGTGAATGTAAAGGGAGAATAGGAATGGCAAAACACAAATCATGTTCTGTGGCCCTTAACCAGCAAGTGTTGTGGAATTGCATGACATGACTGTGAAAAGAGAACCAGCCATGCAAGTAGGGAATAATGTTACAGTAGCACCTTACAAACCCCACACACAGTATCAGAGCAGGATAAACACTGGTATATTTAAATAGGTCAGTGGCCAGTCCTCCCAACTGTGACTGGTTTACAGGGATGTCCCTGATTTGCAAACAAATGTTAGCTGTGCCCCTAGACTCCCTGTGAAATGTAGTAACAATAGGCAGAAAGGTGGGGAATGCCACTTAATGATAAATGTCAATAAGTGAGAGTAGACACTGCTTGCTCGTCAGAAAAGGTGTAGTAATACATATGCTCAGAATCCCCCAAAGTCGCAACTGCAAAATATCTGAAATATATCACAGATGTATCCCACTGATATGTACCTTTCCCTGAGGCTGTTCAAATATATACCTGAGAGTATCTGAGGCCTGGAAGAGTCAGAAACACACAGGCATATCAGCCTGTCTGCTGTTACATGCTCTGCGAATAGCTGTAGAATGAATTCCACAAGCATGCCCTTATGTAGGAGTACAACACAGAAATATCAAAGGATGTAGCCATGTACTGCTAGCAACCAGCTGTGACAATGCCATTGTTCAGGTGCTGAAAAGACTGCTGTGGTGCACAGTCAAAGAATACTAGGCCAACCTCTGTCTACCATCTGGATATGTCCACAGGTGGGAGCTACTCAGACAGATTACTAGCCTTTATAGACTTACAGGTATCCAGCAACTCTGCATGTTCAGTAAGATAAACATCACACGATAATAAATAATGCACTCTGCAGTTCTGCACCCCTACCCAAAGGTACTATATACCCGTGTAGTCAGGCACAACCAACGGTGTAGGTAGGCATACACAGTAGTGAAATATGTCCAGTTGTTCTGAGCAGAATGTGCTAATGTCAACACAAACAAACCACAAACTGTTCAGAAGTGAGTAATGTACTGATGACAGTGTAGCAGTTCACAAACAGTGCATGTGCCTGATATTCATAATTGGTAGTACAACATACTTAGTTGTCCTCACCCCCTCTCTCAGGGGTGGAAGGTTTCAAATATACCTCCTAATGTATTGCATATGCACAGCTGTTGCTGGTAAAGAAATGGGCAGCTATGGACCTTCTCCACACCCATCCTGTACATCCCGAGCTGATTTCCCTACTGTCTTCCCCTCTTTGTGCACCCTTTATCACCACATTCCTATCTCCCCATTTACTGTACTGTCAAATAAATGAGCACAGAGGTTAGTGGGAGTGAGCAATTGTAAACAGTAGTAAGCATGTTTGCACCAGTGTGCGCATGTGTGCGCTTAGCTTAGCATTCTAAGATATGATAAGCTAAGCCAAGCTTAGCTTAGTATTGCTAAAATCAAATAAGCTAAGCTAAGCTTAGCTTAGCATCACTAAGTGTCACGCAAACCCGTGCAAACCCACTTACAACTGCTTAAAAGTGCCTTAGTCACTCTGTATGACAGGGCCCTTGTACTGCTCAGCAGCAAAATAAAATACCCTTGTCAGTCTCAAACCCCACACCTTGGACTCACCAGTCTGCATGACATACCACTAAGCCACAGCAGATATTAGTGCTTAAAGAAATATAACATGCATTACAAAGAGTGAATGTAAAGGAAAATAGGAAAGCCATAGGAATAAATTGCAATAACTACTGTTGTATGCCAGTTAATTTTCTAATTCGAAAAGAAAGTACATACGCCCATGTATCCAGTGTTAGCATTAGGAGGTGTGAGTAAACCTACACACTGAGAAGAGTGTACTGGAAGAAGCAACAGTTAGGTTTCAGTACAACATGCATTTCACTGGCTACATCCCAGCTTCAGATATGAGACATATACCAACCTTCTGACTGAGACAACAGTGTCCACAGCAAACAAGCATGGTCCCCACCTTGCAAAATTGAAAGGGCTATGCCTACCTAACCTATCATTTTACAGCAATGTCCTGAAATCACAGTGAGAACTGCAATTACCACACAGCAGGCTGCATGCAATTACTAAATGGTGGGTACCAATTGGGGCAGAGGCCATCACATACACATGTGCAGATACCTAGAAAAGCAGCCTGTATCTGCTGTCCATACATGCAATAATATCATTGCAACAATCCGCGTTTGCACGGTCGTGCGCATAGCAGAGCACCGGTTAAACAAGGTTAAACTTTTTCTGGCTCCGCCAAGTCTGCTCTTCAAATTTTCCCTTAAGGAAGCTCTACTCTTAGTATAACCAGACTACTCATTGTATTATAAGCCTAGCACTTGTTCTCAATACTTCTCTACTAAGTAAGCACTCTCGTACTAAAGTAAAGCACTACATCTACTTACCACCCCTGTGAATATCCACTTCCCTTAAAGGTATACCACTCCCTTATACTGTTCTAGCATGTCGAGTGGTAGATTACTGGCGTCGTCTCCAGTTCAGCTGGTCAATCTGGGTAGCTTGAGACAATGCTACAATTGCCTCATGTACACAGACAACCCTCTCCTCCTCCCAACAAACACAAATACATGTGAGAGATGCAACTATATAGCCAAACTGGAGGCTGAACTCTCTCAACTCAGGGCTGGCATGACCAGACAGGAGGAGATGGCAACCACACACACAACAATCCCAGTCCCACATAGACCTACCACAACTGCAAACCAAATGCATAAAAACACAAAGACATACTCAGAGGCGCTAATAAAAAACTTACCAAAACAACAGAGGCTCCCAAAGCAGACATCCAAAAATCCACCACCTCAAATCAAAACACATGCAACACATACTTCAATAAATCAGTGTGTCGATCAATCGCAGCCCTTAAGGCCAAACACCTTGCCTGATACACTAGTAATAGGTGACTCCATAGTCAGACACACTGATGTCCCACTGACCAGGCTGAACAAGGAGAAGGTGACTGTGAGCTGTCTATCGGGAGCTAGGATCTGCCACATAACACATGCTCTCAGGTCACTCCAAAGCAAGTACAAATATGACTCCGTCATTTTCCATGCTGGTGTGAATGACCTGAGATGTACCTCCCTGGACTACATGAAAAGAGACATAGAGGAGCTCTCCGATTATGTAGCCCAGGCTGGTATGACCCTGACCCTGAGCAGCATCTTGCCCTCACCAAGAATGATACCACAATACAAAGACAAGATGATCAGCTTTAACAATTGGCTCAAGTACTGGTGTCATTCAAAGGGGATCCAATGTCTGTCCACCTGGGAAGATATGTTGGACAAGCCATGCTGCTTCGCAAGGGATGGCTTACACCTGTCACCACTGGGCTTCTGGATATTGGCTAAGGCTCTTGCCACCCCCATAGTGCCTTTCTTAGGCAAGGCTCAAAAGACAAACCCACCTCCTTAGAGAACAAAAATGGAAAAAAACTAAGGGTAATGCTGCTCAACGCCAGAAGTCTAAATCTCAAGATGCAGGCACTTGATGCACTCCTCAGCATGGAGAACATTGACATCTGTGCAGTAACTGAAACCTGGTTCAAGGCTCCTGAGAGCACCCCAGCACTACCAGGCTATACCTCGTATCATGCTTTTTGGCCCCAAAACCCAGGCGAACCACAAAGGGAGAGTGTCCATATTCATAAAGGACACCCACACCTCCAGGTTAGTAGCAACACATGAAGCATCAGAGACCATACAGGTGCAACTAACCATAGGCAAAACTGCTATACAACTGGTAGCATGTTACAGACCACCCTCCCAGTCTCAAGAACCCCACTCAGCCTTCCTGAAGACATTGGAGGATATGAATGTATCACAAAATACCATCATACTGGGAGACTTCAACTACCCAAACATAGATTGGGTACATTATTCTAGCCCTAATACCCTAGCCCAAAGGTTCCTGGAATTCATAAATTCAAATGCACTGGAACAACTAGTCACCTCTCCCACTAGGGGAGATAATATACTAGACCTGATCATCACAAACATGGGGACAATATGCTCCACACAGGAAGTATACCCCTCACTAGTGAGATCTGACCACAAACTAATCACCCTGGATATACATATCCCACCTCCACCCCCAGCACAAAAGACCACAGTGAAAAACTTCTCAAAAGCAGACTTCACTCTTCTTAAGACTGAGATGGTATCCTTTAAGCCCACTGTGCCAGTGGATACCACATCCCACAATGCTGAATCCTTCACAAATGCTTTCTATGGACATCTCCAAGAATGCATGGATCATGCAATCCCAAACAAATCCAAGTCCCTCTCCACCAAATGTAAGCTTCCTGTCTGGTGGACCTCAGCCATAAATAAATTGTATAACAAAAGAAGGAAGCTACTGCACGTCAGAGCGAAATCCCATGAAGGGAAGACATCTCTGATCAACATTAGCAGAAAACTACGTTCTCTCATAAAAACATCCAAGGCAAACTTTGAGAGAAAAATCGCTAAGGACACTAAAGATAAAAACAAAGCCTTCTTCAGCTATGTTAAAAACCTGGGCGGAAACCCTCAGATATGCTCAGAGTTGGTTCACAACAACAAAAAATACACTGAACCCACAGATATTGCTAACATTCTGGCTGACAGGTTCAGTGCAAATTTCTCCCCTCCTTCACCCCCAAAAGAAGAAATACTTATCCCAGCTGAATGTAATCTCCCTGTCATCTCAGATGTCCAAGTGAGAACCGCCGTAAACAAAGCAAAAAACACAGCATCAATGGAACCTGACGGTATCCCAGGGTGCGTGTTACGTGAACTCCAAGAGGAGCTAAACCCACACATAAAAATGCTATTTAACCTTAGCCTTACTTAAGGAAATGTACCTGAACACTGGTGTACAGCAACAGGGGTCCCACTTCACAAGGGGGGTGCCTCTACAGACCCTGAAAACTACCGCCCCATAAGCTTAACTAGCCTGGTCTGCAAAGCTATGGAAAGAATCATTATGGAACTCATAAACAGAGACATAGGGGGACCTACAGACACTTGACCCCACCCAGTTCAGCTTTGTAAAGGGCAGATCCTGCCTTTTAAACCTGGTTGACTTTTTCAAAACAGTCACTAGAGCCATTGATGAGGGCAAAGCAGTCCATACAGCATACCTGGACTTGGCTAAGGCCTTCGACTCAATACCCCACTCAGGCATCATAGATAAGCTAAACAGCTTAAAAGTAAACCCTTATGTCACTAGATAGGTTGCAAGCTGGCTAAAGGACAGAACCCATAAAGTTAAAATCGCTGGAGCAATGTCAGACTCAAAGCCAGTCACAAGTGGTGTCCCACGGGGATCTGTCCTGGGACCCCTCTTGTTCGGCATTTATTTCTCAGATGTTAAAGCAAACATGGGAGGGCTGTGGCTGACAAAGTTCGCAGATGACTGCAGACTAGGCGCCATAGTTGATACACCAGCAGACACACACATAATACAAAAAGGCCTCACTGAAACGGACAACTGGTGCCGTAGTCATGGCCTTAAACTAAATGCCAAAAAATGTATAGTCATCCCTTTTGGAAAAAACAAAGTACCCACAAATTATCACATAGACAGCAACCCACTGAGTACGGAAAAAGTAATCAGAGACCTAGGGACCCAAGTAGACAGCAACCTCTCATTTGACACCCACGTTGCCAAAGTGGTTAGAAAAACATTCTACCTCGCACACCTCATCATGAAGGGATTCACATCTAGATCCAAGGATGTCATTGTACCCCTATATTCCTCCCTCATCAGACCCATGATTGAGTACAATGCCCCATTTGGTATGTACCTCACCCGGCATTTACAACAGCTGGAGAGACCACAAAAGTACCTCACCAAAAGAATCAAGGGTCTCCAACATATGTCTTATTCTGCCAGACTAAAGAAACTTCAGCTCTATTCAGTAGCATACCGCCTGCTCAGAGGTGATCTCTGCCTGACGTACAAGGCCATGTCCAATCAAGATCTGATGGACATGCTCCACCTCAAAAAATCCAAATCCATCAGGACCACGAGAGCTAAAGACTTAAACGTCGGCACAAGTATGAATAGGACATGCTGGAGGGATAGATTAATAATCCAGAGGCTTCCCATGCTTTGGAACTGGATCCCAGTTCGTATTAGG
The DNA here is from genome assembly GCF_019279795.1 of Protopterus annectens. NCBI lineage: Eukaryota > Metazoa > Chordata > Ceratodontiformes > Protopteridae > Protopterus > Protopterus annectens. The sequence continues at coordinate 1,323,521,914 of NC_056729.1, forward strand.
CAGAGCCCCTCACTGACTCTCTTCAAGAGAAATCTTGATGAGTGGATGGGAGATCGTAAGTTTACCCCAGGGGTCACATCTGTGTCACTGCTAGACAGGGGCACAGTAAACTAATTCTATTATATAAGGGGACCTTCATTGTGTCACTACTAGACAGAGGCACAGTATTCTAGATTTATTCTGTACATTTTTGTACCATTTCATGGGGTGGCAAAAGCCACATCACTATGGCTAGGCTTACAAATGCCCCAGGGCAGATAGCCTAGTACTATACTATGAAACTATGAAACTATGAAACAACTGTGAGAGAGAGAGAGCATGAGCAAGCGAGAGAGAGAGACAGAGACAGACGGATACAAACAGGCAGTGGGAGACAGACACTGAAAACAAACAGCAACAACCAGAGGAAACCAAAACCAAAAAAATAAAAAAATAAAAAAAATAAATAAATAAAAATAATACAACACATACAACAGATGGAGGTGAGGAATACAAAGGTAAGGTATGGAACAGATATGTATTTGCTGACATCCGAAAGATGTGTCTGAAGGGTACCCTACATACTGTGAATCATCCATATGTGGCAGCAGGTCATATCTATATGTACATGCACATTTGTATAGGGCAAGGGACATACTGCAACTTTTAGTGAAGGCCGGAAATATGTATGTTGTTGAAGGCTGCTATGTGCACATATGTATGTAGGTTGTAGTGTGTGGCATTGCAGAAAGCAAGCAGTGCCTGTATATGTCATGTGGTGTTAAACGCTGTGGGACTGAGCTACAGGCAGTGAGGCCTGCTACAGCTATATGGCCTGAGGACAGCAGAATGCATTCTGCACAACATTGTGCAATAGTATTACATAACCGTATGTCTCACACCTGTTGCATAATTGACATCCCCACCATGAAAGGTGGGCAGTATATGTGCCTATATGTGCAGCTATATGTACAGCAATGGATGTTTACATGTATGCGTATATATACATGTATATATATATATATATATATATATATATATATATATATATATATATTTGTGTGTATAGATATATATGGGTATATATGGATAAATATAGATTATATATCGATATATATGGATATATGGATATATATATATATATATATATATATATATATATACATATATATATATATATATATATATATATATATATATATATATATATATATATATATATATATATATATGTATATATATATATATATATATATATATATATATATATATATATATATATATATATATATATACATATATATATATATACATATATATATGGGTCCTATTCAAATTACCAAACGCCAGTTCGCACGACAGGAAGAGGAACGCGGAAGGACCGACAACGCAGTTGCCGACATGCTGAAATCCCGACAGCTGGAAGACCGACAAGGGGCGTGTAAGCGACTTGGTAAGTATGCGATAGTGAGGGATTTAGGATTAGGGAGGACAGGTAAGTGTGCAATAGTGAGGATTTAGGGTTAGGTGTGTGAAAGGTGAGTGCGGTAGTGTCGGAGTTAGGGTTTGGGTAATGTAAGTGTGTGTTAGTGACGGGTTTATGTTTTAGGGTGGGTTAAGTAAGTTAGGAATAGGGTGCAGGTAGGGTAAGTGTCTGGTACTGTCGGACCTTAGGGTTAGGGGTGGGTTAAGTGAGTTAGGGTTAGGGTGCAGGTAGGGTAAGTGTGCGGTAGTGTCGGACCTTAGGGTTAGGGGTGGGTTAAATGAGTTAGGGTTAGGGTGCAGGTAGGAGTAAGTGTGCGTAGTGTCGGACCTTAGGGTTAGGGTTTGGGTTAGGGCTAGTGGATATGTAATGTAGTGTAATGTGTTGTTTACGTGTAGTGTGTCGGTGTAATGGTGTTGTGTTTCGTTGTCGGTATTGTGTGTGGTGGGTTGTTTGGTGTCGGTGGTTTGTGTATCGGCGAATTGGCATGTCGGTGTTCTAAAGTAGATCCATACATATATATATATATATATATATATATAGATAGATAGATAGATAGATATAGATATATATAGATAGATATGGATATATGTAGATATATATATAGATATATATAGATATGTATAGATATGTATGGATATGTATAGATATGTACATATATATATATATATATATATATATATATATATATATGTGGGTTCCTATCAGTTCACCGACAGTTCAGAACATCGACACTCACATCTTCGACACCAAATGTTCGACTCTTCATAACATCGACGTTTCAGGTAAGTGATCTTCCCCCTTACAGGACACATGGTAGCACTCGTTCCTCTGTTACACCGCGTAAGGTTTATGTGATTCTTTACAATTTACCCTGACAGCGTTGTCCTTACCTTCGTAACAGAGGAACGAGTTCTACCATGGGTCCTGTAAGGGGGAAGATCGCTTACCTGAAACGTCGATGTTATGAACAGTCGAACATTTGGTGTCGAAGATGTGAGTGTCGATGTTCTGAGCTGTCGGTGAACTGATAGGAACCCATATATATATATATATATATATATATATATATATATATATATATATATATCAATAGAGAGAGAGAGACAGGGTCATATGTACTGCGACAGGTGCCTGTTGTCCAAGGCATGGACTGAACACCAGTGTTGATACTGCAGTGCCATACCCCATTCCAAAACACCTTACGCAGTAACTGCCACATACCTTATGCAGTAATTGCCACATAGGTGGTAGCCTGCCTAACACTGAAGGTGTCAGAAGGGTACACGGGACACAGGTGGACAGTAGGCTCCCCTTTGATAATCACAGTGCCACAGTAGTCATGTAATCTATTTACATGGTACGTGTCATCACAAAAGGTGTGTCATTTAGGGAAATATAGGTTGGTGTTCCCCTCTACTCATCACAATGCCCCATGTGGTATGCACCTCACATGACAACTACAGCAAGTGGAAAGGCCACAGACATACCTAACAAAGAATAATACTGCCCTCAAACACATGCCCTATGCAGACTGACTCACAAAACCACAGATAGAGTGCGTTGCATACCGCCTACCCAGAGGTTACCACTGCCGGACATACAGAGGTATGTCACACCCATAGCAGTCGGACAACCACCATGACAACACCTCACAATCCCTCCAGGCTACATGACTTAGGGCCCTAATCCTTGTCACCTCACTAAACAGCACATGCTAGATGTACAGGTTCCTATCCACAAATATGCCATACTTTGGACTAAACCACCAGCATTAACAGACAAGGCTCCTCATTAGCAGATGTCATACATACCCCCTGATGATTGTTTTGGAGATAGGTAATATGCCCTGGGAGTCACCTCTGTGTATCCGGTTGACAGGAGCAAGTGAAATCACATTACATGTGTGTCAAAGGCCAGGGTAGCATATGGCTAGGCTGCTCTAGGCCCTAGGGCCAATAGCATATTATCTACCTATGACACAATGCACACACACATGTACTCAGTGCAATACCTGCTATGTGAGGTGGAATGAGTGTGACAGTGACTGTGTGCAAGGTTTGTAAAGGTGTGATAGCTTAGTGTGAGGTTGTGTCTGTAATGGCAGTTTGTGTCCTAGGTGTGAGGCCAGAGAAATATGTGTCAGTTATTGGGATGCAGACATAGTAGGATGGCATATGTTGTGACGTAGTTCCTTGTGAACGACTGTGGTGTCCCAATGTAGGCTGAAGCAATGCATGTATGCTCACCAAGTGGTACTGCTGGTGACTCCAGCTCACATATGAACTGTTATACTACCTGAAGCTGTAGGCCTAAACAGCACAGGATGGTGTATGTTCACAGTCCCTGGTAACACTGTCTTGTGTGTTTCCTGTAGTCTGCACAGATTACATACCACAGGCATAGGCATCTGTAAGTAGGGGCACACAGTACTATAAGGTACACAGGTAATACTCATCTGTGTCGGCATACATCTGTGTGTTGTATGTATGTCTGATGTGTGTTTAGTGATGACTGTTCCATGCCCGCAATCACATGTGTGTTACAGGGTATGTGTGTGTACCTAGCAACATGTATACTCTGTTACAGCAGTATGCCAGCTATATTAACAACCGTGCACATACACAGTCAGTATTTACAGGATTCAAACCCCTACTTAACTATGCTATGATACTAGAGAGCGGTGCATTAACATGGCACGCTATCTGCTTTACTGGGTGGTTTCCCTTCTCCGGCTGCATTTGTAGGATGGTGACATCATCAGTCTTTCCAAAGAGGAATGTACCTCTTTTAGTGTGTTTTCCCAGTCTCCAAAAAGGGCACTCCTTTCATAGACAATTGCACACATACACACATCCCCCCCACACACACTGTTTGCAGGATTCAATCCCCTACCTAACTATGTTATAATACTAGAGAGAGAGAGAGAGAGAGAGAGAGAGACGTGTTAACACAGCATGCTATTTGCTTTACCATCTGGTTTCCCTTCTCCTACTGTATTTGTAGGATGGTGACATCATCAGACTTTCCAAAGAGGGATGTAGCTCTTTTAGTGAGTTTTCACAGTCTCCAAAAAGGGGACACCTCTCAAAGGAAACTGCACACACACACACACACACACACACACACACACACACACACACACACACACACACACACACACTCACTGTTTGCAGGATTCAAACCCGTATCTAACTATGTTATGAAACTAGAGAGAGCATTAACACGGCATGCTATTTGCTTTACTGACTGGTTTCCCTTCTCCTGCTGTGTTTATAGGATGGTGACATCACCAGACTGGACATGGTGATGTGTGTACACTTTGTTTTATGCCATTCCAGGAATGGTCCATGTGGGTCAGCAGGTGTCAACAGCTTGAACAAGATCTCAGAATCCTTACCTTGTGTGATCTATCTGGGGACACATTGACATTCTGTCATATGTCAACACATATTTATGCACAGCTTGTTGGTTTTGTGGATACTACATGTGTCTGGGATGTTGACAAAGGGCTATTCAAAGTCTATGTGACACATTTGTAGATGTGTCCATTGATGTATGTCCTGGGTGGCTGCCTTGCAAACAGTCTAGTATGTTTGGGAACCATGATCCGCACATGAACATACCACAGTTGTTAGGGCTGTGTGTATGTCAGCTTCCAATAGCTCTGTTTATGACTGCAACCATTATGGACTCCATGACCTTGCAGATCAGACCTCATAGGCGTACTGGACTTGACTTCCCATGGTGTGTTGTGCACCAACACTTGTGGGGAGTGCCATATGTAGCTGTGACACATTCAACGGTTCCACATCCTGTGTAGGGGGTGAGGCTCAGCTCACTGTTCAGGTGCAGGATCTGTTTGTTCTGTAGTTTGTGCATGACACATATTGGGAATCAATGTATTCCACTTGCTGCCATGCTTTTGGCAGTGGGGGTAGCTGCTCATCCATTCTACATGTGATATCTCCTGGTATGATGATATGGACTATTGTCAGTGGGAGGTGGGTATGTACATATGGGCCTGTCTGTCATGATGTCGACATTGTCACTTAGGTACAGTTGGCCCTGACTCAGGACATATATGGGTGTACATTGCTATTTATGACATAGCTGAAGGAGGTGTCATGATTCAGTCTGGACTCCTTCTCAGCTACTCTTCACAAAACACCAACAAACATGAGCACTAATGCCTCTTATACTCTTTTACATGCTTAACACCCTACTGATATTTTGTGATCAGGCTACAGAGTATGTCATCATAATATCCTGGCATGTCCAGGGGTTGGTTTCGTGTGTACTCTCCAGTCCAGCTGGTGGATATTGTGATATTGACACAATGTCACATCTGCCTCATATACACAGACAACCCTCTCTTCCTCCCAACAAACTCAGATATATGTGTGAGATGCACCTATATAGACATATAGGGTACTAAACTCTCTCGACCCATGACTGGCACAGTCTATCAGGTGGTGAAGGTAACCACACACACCACATATCAGTCTCACATACCCCCTAGCAACAGCACTCAAACCCCATTATCACACATAGACATACTCGGATGCTGTAAATGTACTCTGCCTAAGCAGCAGAAAACAACAAAGCAGACACACACACACACACCTGCTACCTCACTGCAATACCCACATATCACATAGTTCACAATGTCAGTGTGCCACACAGTCACTGCCCTTCGGGCTGAACAACACACCTAATACACTTGTAATAGGCGACACTTATTGTCAGACACACTGACGTACCACTCACCAGCCCTAACAAGGGAATAGTCACTTTGGGCTGTCTGTCGGGTGCCAGGATCTGCCGCATAACACAGGCAGTCAGGTCACTCCAAAGCAAGTACAGGACTGGCACCATCATTGTCCATGCTGGTGTGTATAACCTCAGACGTTAATCCCTGGACCACATGACATGATACATGGAGGAACACTCTGATCATGTAGCCCAGGCCAGTATGACCCTGACCTTGTCTAGCATCTTACACCCACCAATTATGATGTCACAGTATACGGACACACATATCATGTTTAACAGTTGACTAACAAATTTGTTTCATTCATAAGGGATACAGTGTCTGTCAGCCTATGGTGACATGCTCAACATGCCACGTAGCTTCACTATGGACAGCTTGCACCTGTCACCCTTGGACTTTGGAATGCTGGCTAAGGCTCTTGCTACCACCATAGTGCCTTTTTTAAGCAGGGCTCAGAAGACAAATCCACCTCCATAGACACTACAGGTTAAATGAAACTAAGGGTAATGCTGCTCAACAACAGATGTGTTAACCTCATACTCAGGCCTCTCCTCAGTATGGAGGATAGCGATATCTGTGCACTAACAGACGCCTGGTTCAGGCTCGCTTATGCACACCAGCACTACCAGGTTATGTTTCATACCATGCTGTCTGACAACAAGACTTGGAACAGACAACACAATTAGGGAGAGTATCCATATACATCACAGATACACACACCTCCGGGTTAGTAGCACTGCACAAAGAATCACAGACCATACATATACAACTACCATTGTGAAAAACTGCCTTTCAGTTTGTTGCCTGCTACAGACCACCCTCGCAAACTCAGGAACCACACTCGGCTTTCATGGGAACTATGGAAAATATGAAGGTCTCACAAACACCATTATATTGTGTGACTTCATATACACAAATATTGACTGGGGATACTACTCAAGCCCCAACACTCTCACCCAACAGTCGCTACAATTTGTAGACTCATATGCTATGGCACAACCAGTCAGCACAGCCACAAAGGGGAATACATAATGGACCTTATCACCAACATGGGGACTCTATGTTCCACACCAGCGATATACCCCTCATTGGTAAGGTCAGAACATACATGTATCTCACTGGACATACATATACCCTCCACACACCCATCCTGGGTATTCTTGGTGAACTTTTCATGAGCCAACGTCTCACTTCACCGAAGCAAGGTGGTATCCTTCAGAGACCCTGAGACAGTGGAAAATACAGCTCACACTGCTGAATTCTTTACATACACATTCTATGGACACCTAGTGGACTGCATGGATTGTGCTATCCCAAATAACAACAGGACTCACTACTCCAATGGCATTTGACCTGTCTGGTAGACCACAGCCATTAATAAGCTGTACAACATCAGGAGGAAGCTACTACATGATACAGCACAATCTCAGACTGGAAAGGCATCTGTGATCTGTACTAGCAGACAGCTATGATCACTCATGAACTTTTCTAAGGGCTTCTTCTATCGAACAATTGCAACAGACATGTAGGACTATCACAAGGCCTTCTTCAGTTATGTCAGTAACCTGGGTGGACACTCACTGATATGCTGTGAGTTACTGCATACTGACTAAACCTGCCCTGAACCCACTGGCATTGCCAACATCCTGGCAAACAGGTTCAGTGCAGATGTCTCCCACCCATCCCCCTAAGGAGCGACTATCCATCCCAACAGAGTATAACCTCCCTGACATCACACAGTAACAGGTGAGTGCTGCCCTCCCCAAAGCGTACATCACAGTATCAATGTGAACAACGTAAAGATGGTAAGAGTGCAAAACCGTACAAAAAAACCACACAAATTCACTCTTTGAGACCCAAATAAGGGTATGAGAACCACCAAATGAGAGTTCCAAGTAATAGTTCCAATAAAATAAGGCTGACAGTTTGTCTGAACAAAATAGCGAACCACTGTTGTAAAACTAGAGTATTTAATAACGCTTCCCAAATACATACGTTTTCGAACACCTTCCTCAGAACATACATTCAGTTGCTTTATTGCTGTATTTATACACCAGTTAATTGATTAATAGATAATAATTTAAATTAATTAACTAATTAACTGTGGTCTGCAAAAGTGTTTTATAAAAAACGTTATATAATATAATGCACTTATAATATGAAATGAAACATGTTAAAATTGATATGAATAGTTGAATAATAATAAAACTTTTAAAATTGATGTCATATACATAAAAAATAAACTAATACATTATACAAATATATTTAATTTCTTCAAATTTAAAAATGTTTTAAAAAATGATCTTCATCACCATCTGGTGGACAAATATAAGAATGACAATCTCACAACTTGGCAGCTCTCAGTTTTAAAACTGGAGCTAATGATAGCATATCATTCAAACCAGGTTCTTTAGTAACATCCAGTACAATTTGCCAGTACAATTCCCTATATTCAAGTTTGGTTTCCCACATGCCACCCCTGATTTCTTTGGGCACTATTTCAAGAACAAAAAAATAAAAAATGGAATTCTCACATTTTTGGGAATGTCTAAACAAAGCATTGTTAATATTTCCCTTTCTCATTTCATAATAGTGCTCGTAGATTCTAGATTTTAATTTCCTTTCGGTTTTACCCACATAGAAGGAAGAACAGGAGTGGCATGTGGCAATATATATAACCCCTTGTGTATTACAGTTAGCAAAGGATGTACTTTTAATTGTCTTATTTCTATCTGGTATGAACAAATGTGAACCGGTCTGAATGTATTGACACTGGGAACATGATCCCCATTTAAAGGTTCCCTTTTTATGGCTAATATTATTTATAGTACCTTGTCCTCCAAATTCAAATATGTTTTTTAAATTTGTGTCTCTCCTATATACAAACTTAATAGGTTTTTTCTTCAAATGCTCTGTCAGTAATTTCCTGGAACCTTTCCCATTCCCTACTTAAAACTCTTTTAAGTGGAATTGCATCACCTGTATAATCCATTACATATGCAGTGGAAAAATTATCAACGGCCTTTCATGTAACAGCAGTGGATGTATCCCCTGTTGAAATAGATTGGGTAGTAATAGTGGATTCATGACACCCTAGAATTGGGGAAAATCTATCCTTCCTACCTTCCATAACTATTTCATATATTTCATCACATAAAAAGGATGGGTATCCTCTTTCCTTGAACATATCTATGATGAACTTGCTGTCTGTTAAAAAATCCCCTTCTTCTGAGGTCATCCTGCTGGATCTAATAAGTTGTCCTTTTAAAATGTTTTTCTTTTGTCCAAAAGGATGACCACTAGTAAAATGGAGATACGAATTGGAAAAGGTGGGTTTCCTATACACCTTAGAAATAAAGTGGTCATCACCCTTCCTTAGTAAAACATCCAAATAACAACATTCATCATGATTTATACTGTATGTGAAATCAAGAAAATTTGTAGTCGATTTTATGTATTCAAAAAATTCATGAAACCTTTCCAGCGTATCTGTCCAAAAAATAATAATATCATCCAGAAAGCGTTTGTAGAATACCCATGAATTACTGTATTCACTAGAAATAATATACTGTCTCTCCCACCATGACAAAACAATGTTGGCATAGGTGGGTGAACATTTTGCCCCCATGGCCACACCCTTTTCCTGTTTATAAAATTCACCCTGAAAAAACATAAAATTATGTTTAAGAACAGTCTCCATAAGAACCATAACAGTCCTAAATGTATCATCACTTAGGTCACCATAGTGCAATATACTTTCCTCAAGCCAAGTCAAACCTATGTCATGGGGTATACTGCCAAAAAGATCAATAACATCCAAGGTGATAAAAATTATATCCTTGGAAAAAAGATTTGTCTTCACCTGTCTTAAAAAGTCCCAAGAATCTTTAATAACAGTAATACCCTGGTTGGATAAATTTTTCAGTTTCACATCAACATACTTGGCTAAAGGAGTAGTGGTGGAACCCTCAGAGGCCACTATAAGATGCAAAGGTGGGTCATGGGGATCCTTATGAATCTTAGGTATCCCAAAGACTGAGGGTACCCTTGGAAATTGATTGTGTAAATAATTATACATGTCTAAATCAATAGTGCCTTCAAGTAATAGGTCATTCAATAAAATGTTAATTTTACTTTTAGAAATATTAATTTCATTAAGCGATTCTTTTGAATATTTGGAACCATTGTTTAAACATTGTTTCATCTTAGATTCATAGAGAATATAGTCCATCACAACTGCTCCACCCCCTTTATCCGGTTGCATAATTCTAATATTTCTATTGCCCCTCAGGTGAAATAAAAGTTCCTGCTCATTGTTGGATAAATTTGAAGAAACATAGTGAGAACTGATAATATTTCTAATTTCCCTCTCCATTACACGTTCTAGATTCTTTAATTGTGGGTGTAAGGGGGGATTGAATACACTCTTTTTCTTTAAGGAAACATCGGAATGAGTGTTACATGAATTTACCTGCTTGAGGGAGTTATTACCAAACATAATATCTAAATTTTGTTTCCTAAGGAACATCTTGAGATCCACAATGGCACTGGAAATATTGGTCTTTCTTAGTGGAATGAACTTGAAGCCCTTTATAAATAATTCAAAAAGTTCTGTGGTAACATCAAGAATACTATAATTAAAAATCTTATAATGTTTGTATTCATATATATTCATGTTCTGTTGAATAACATCACCCCCTTGAATAACTACCTGCGATTCAACCTGGGTTGGTAGTAAAACTGATTGTAATGAACCGGAGATCGATTCCTTAACCTGTTCGACCTGGTGTGTGGGGTACATATTCTAAAGGAAAATCCTGGTTATTTAATTCACTCACACTGTGTTCAGAAATATTGTCAACATTTAAATTGGATATATCATGATTAGCCACTGCCTCACCCCAAAATGACCTGTGGGGCTTTGGTTTGGGGTATGCATTCCCTAGTTGGTATGCTTGTATATCCCTCTCCAACTTAGAGGCTTTCCTTTTCATATTTTGTAGACAATCCTTTTCAATATTTGTAAAAATACTAAGATATATAGACTTCTCCGATTCCACATTGTATAATAAATCACCAGTGATTTTTTTGTTAACCTGAATAATTTTACTGAATAAATGTTCCCTGACCCTGTTATTTTCAGCTATAATAGCTTTAACAATTTCTATTCCACATTTGTCAAATATCTCTATTAAATCCTTGTGGAATACTGAATTCTCTTCCACACGGTTAGGGTATTTACACACTCGCAGACCCTTAGGGACAATACCCTTAGTAACACATTCCTGTAAAAAGGTTATATCACAACCCAATCTCTCATATTTTTCAACATAAAAATATAACACATCCAAATTTTCTTTATATGTAACAGAAGACGATGTAGGTAAATGTGCATTGTTAATACCTTCGTGAATATTGAATTTTTTGTTTAAAAAAGCTGGCAAATCAAAAGAATAGTTTTTGTTGTTACAGTCACCTTGTTTTGAATAAGACCGCCGTTCACGTTGACTTCTAGGTTCCTGATTAGGAAATAAGTGTCCACTGTTAAAGTCACCAGCTTCGGATGCTCCCGTACGAAGGAGTCGAGGAAACTCATCAAAATCATTGATGTTTGGTATAGGAGTTGAGGCTGCTTGTTCGCCATTATCCACACTTGCCAAAGCAAAAGGAACAGAACGTTCGCCATGAAGATTGACTTGCGAACCCGGAAGTGTACTGCCGGTGGGTGAAGAAACAAGAACCGCTCCTGTTTTGCATTTAGGCAGTGAGGAACCATTAATACACTCATTTAGTAACACCGTAATAGATGAACACACTGGTGTTAAAAGTTCTACAAGTTGGGACAATTGTCCGATAACCTTGCGTAGTTCACCTTTTTCTAATACTGTGGACTCTTTGCTGATCTCTGACTCTGCCCGCTGGTCTCGAAATTTACTGACAACATCATACAACGTAAAGATGGCAAAAAAACCGCACAAAACCACACAAATTTGTCTGAGAGCCCTGAAAAATTATATGAGAACCACCAAAATGAGAGTTCAAGTAATAGTTCTGAATGAACAAAATAGCGAACCACTGTTGTAAACCCTCCCTCAGACATACATTCAGTTGCTTTATTGCTGTATTTATACACCAGTTAATTGATTAATAGATAATAATTTAAATTAATTAACTAATTAACTGTGGTCTGCAAAGTGTTTTATAAAAAGCGTTATATAATATAATGCACTTATAATATGAATGAAACATGTTAAAATTGATATGAATAGTTGAATAATAATAAAACTTTTATAAAAATAAATAAAATACATAAAATAATATATTTAAAAATATATTTTCTTTTCTAAAAAGAAATGTTTTAAAAATGATCTTCATCACCATCTGTGGAATAAATAGAATGACAATCTCACAACTTGGCAGCTCTCAGTTTTAAAACTGGAGCTAATGATAGCATATCATTCAAACCAGGTTCTTTAGTAAATTAGAAAGGGAAATATTAACAATGCTTTGTTTAGACATTCCCAAAAAATGTTTAAATTTTTTTTTTTTTTTTGTTCTTGAAATAGTGCCCAAAGAAATCAGGGGTGGCATGTGGGAAACCAAACTTGAATATAGGGAATTGTACTGGCAAATTGTACTGGATGTTACTAAAGAACCTGGTTTGAATGATATGTTATCATTAGCTCCAGTTTTAAAACCGAGATGCCAAGTTGTGAGATTGTCATTCTTATATTTGTCCACCAGATGGTGATGAAGATCATTTTAAAACATTTTAAATTTGAAGAAATTAAATATATTTGTGTATTAGCTTAGTTTATTTTTTATGTATATGACATCAATTTTAAAAGTTTTATTATTATTCAACTATTCATATCAATTTTAACATGTTTCATTTCATATTATAAGTGCATTATATTATATAATGTTTTTTATAAAACACTTTTGCAGACCACAGTTAATTAGTTAATTAATTTAAATTATCTATTAATCAATTAACTGGTGTATAAATACAGCAATAAAGCAACTGAATGTATGTTCTGAGGAAGGTGTTTGAAAACGTATGTATTTGGAAGCGTTATTAACTCTAGTTTTTTTACAACAGTGGTTCGCTATTTTGTTCAGACAAACTGTCTATTTTATTTATTGGAACTATTACTTGGAACTCTCATTTGGTGGTTCTCATACCCTTATTTGGGTCTCAAAGAGTGAATTTGTGTGGTTTTTTGTACAGTATCAATGTGACCAGATGGTGTCCCAGCCTGCATCTTACACGAGCATCATGACAGACGTAACCCTCACATTACATCACTATTCAATATCGGAGTTACTACAGGATATGTACCCAAGAAATGGCATACAGCGACAGTGGTCCCACTCCACAGAGTTGGTGCCACAATGGACCACAGACAATATTGCCCTATAAGCCTAACTAGCCTGTTCTGCAAAGCTATAGAGCGTATTGTCATGGGACTCATACACATAGACATCGGGAACCTACAGACACTGTGTCCTATACATTTCAGCATTGTTGTGGGCAGATCTTGCCTCTTGAACCTGTTTGAATTCTTTAAATGGCTAACAGGTCCATTGAAATAGGGATGGCTGTCCACACAGCCTACCTGAACCTTGCAAAACCCTTCAACACAATAACCCACTGGGCCATTATGCATAGGCTCACCAGCGTCAATATGGATACATATCTCACACGATGGATTGATACCTGGATCAGGGATAGTACCCACATGGTCAGAATTGCAGGTGCCATGTCTGACTATACACCAGTTACACGTGGCATCCCACATGGCTCAGTCCTGGGACCTCTCTTGTTCAGTATATATTTGTCTGACGTACAAGCTACCACAGGGGGAATATGGCTGAACATGTTTGCACTTGACTGCAAACTGGGTGCCATGATCAACTCTCCAGCTGCCACATGCATACTCAAACAGGGTCTCACAGAGATGGATGACTGGTGCCTGAGCCATGGCCTACAGCTAAATGCCATTAGTTGCATAGTCATCCCCTTTGGGAATAACAACATGCCCACACATTACCACATAGGTAGTACTCCATTACATATGGTAGGAGTTGTTAGGGGTTTGGGGACATGACTTGTTCGTACTGTCGCCTTTGACATTCACATTGTCAAAGTGGTTGGAAACACCTTCTATGTGGGCCACCTTATCCCATATGGTTTCACATCTAGATCGAGTGAGGTCATTGTGCCCCTATACTCATCACATCCATGCTTGGTTACAATGCCACATTTGGGGTGTACCTTACCCGACACTTGCAGCAACTGTACTGGCCACAGAAGTTCCTCACCAAGCAGATCTAGGGACTCACACAGATGCCCTGCACAGTTCAGATGCAGTAACTCCAGCTCTTCTCAGTTGCTTACCACCTACTTGCATATGATGTGTTCCTGTTGTTTACAGATATACCAAACCCAGAATTACTGGACATGCTCCATCTCAGGATATCTGACTCCCTTGGAGCTACACACTCCAGGGACATATACCTCAGCACAGATGTTAATAGGACATTGTGGAAGGACAGATTCTTATCCCAGAGGCTCCACTCACTCCAGAATGTAATCCCAGTTTCACATAGGCAGAGCCACCCACTGACCACCTACAGGAGACATCTTGACGACTGTATGGGTGATCATATGTTTACCCCTGGGATATCTTCTGTGTCCCTGCTAGACAGAGGCACACTAGCCTAAATGTACATGGGCTATCTTGTGTGACCTACTATTCACACACACACAGTGTAGTAATCTGACAGGGTTGTGAATGCCAAACACACTCTGGCTAGGCTTGTACATGCCCTAGGGCAGATAGCCTAGTATCAACCTCTGAACCTATGCTAATGTTCAAGATGCACAATGTTTATTGCTGATACTGTTTGCAGGTCTTTATCATCTTTGCTTTACCAGTTTCTATGAACAACTTTGGTATCTGCAGAACATATTTGATTATGACAGGGTTCCACTATATTATAGATGTGTCTGTTGTCATATAACTGTGTGCACAGGGTGGATTGCTGTATAGTGACAGGTTCCTGGGTTAACACATGCAACTGCCAGATATGTGTGGCCCACTGCTGTACTCAGACATGGCCTAAGTGTGTGAGTATGCCCAGTTCAGCCATTACGTGTTTTGTTGCCTGACATTTGTCTCATTTATTCAAGTGCATGAACATGCCCAGTGTGACCTTTCAGTATGTTGCTATCTGAGGTCCACTACATTTGTTGATGTGTGCGAACATGACCAATATTAATATTTATACTGTGTGTGTTGGAAGTCAGGTTCTGTTCTCACTGCAGGACTCACCTTTGTGTCATAACTCGACAAGGATTATGCTGTGCCTGCAGGGTTTCCATGAAAAACTTTGCATAGACTTATCAACATTCCTTCATACAGGCTGACCACTGCAATACTGTCATGGATTAGTCATTCAGTACTTTGGCTATAGTGCACAGTATCCTGGGTTCGAGGCCCATCACTGCTTTATATTTTCATACTGAGCAGACCAGACTGCTTAAGGGCCAGTTAAGCAAATATGAACATGTTGGCTTTTGTTCAGCTATGCCCTACTTAGACCAGGCTTGTCCGACATTGCTCAATATTCACCAACATTGCTGGACGTTGCCCAATATTACTGAACATTGACCACAGTTGTGTTAGTTGGTGTGTGTGATTTTGTTTGCATATACTACATGGTGGTAAATGCTGTTTAGCACTGCTTTATATTGCTTAACACATGGCAATCTTGCCTTAGGTGGTGCTGCAGGGCTGCCTATGTTGGATGCACATACTACACTCCCAGTACATGTTTGAAAGCAGGTAGTGTCAACTTAGGCATACCTTTTACTCTATGTGTGAGTCGGAGAGAGGTATAATTTCCAGAGTTCCTACTGAGCCAGTGTATGTGCTATGCGTTACCTCTTTGCCAAGGCCAAAGCATACTGGGCATGCCTTCTTCTGCCTACTGGGGCAGGCTCAGGTTGTTCCTCCTCCGAGTCACGCTCTGCCTGTGATGGCCTTGGCAATTGGGGGGGCTGTTTGGCCCAGGCCTATGCTGGTCCTGCTGCAGCTGTTTTCGCAGGATCATATTATGTAGCATAGCACATACCATGACAATTTGGGTACATGTAGTTGGTGAGTACTGCAAGGCTCCACCAGATGTGTCCAGGCACCGGAATCATGACTTGAGCAGCAAAAACACACTCTCTATTACATTACGTGTTTGGGCGTGTGCCTCATTATGGCGTTCCTGTTCAGGTGTGTGTGCATTTCTGATGGGTGTCATCAGCCATAGCTCCAGTGCATAGCCAGCATCCCCCACTAGGTGACCATGTGGGATGTCCCCATGAGCAAATGTCTGGTACAGCTGCGTCAGATGCCAGATATGGGAATCATGGTAGCTTCCAGGGTGGCCTGTACACACATTCAGTATTATACCCTGGGCATCACACACAACCTGTCAGTTGATGGAGGGGAAGCCCTTGCAGTTGAAGTAGACCCTACCCCGCTCGCCGGCTGGTGCTTTGATGCATATGTGCATGCAGTCTATTGCATCCACTACCTCAGGGTATTCCGCTATTTGCTGGAAGTGACGCATATTACTGGCCAATACCTCATGGGAATTGGGGAAATATACATGATCACCGACATGTGCTGACATGGCATCCAGGAACTGTTGTAGTACCCTGGATGCTGATGCCTGTGATATCCCCATCATATCACCAGTTGGTTTATGGAAGGTACCTGTTGCTAATATTCTTAGGCCAACACATACCATGGTTTCCATTGGGATGGGTTCCCCTCTGTTGGTTCTGTGTGTGAGGCGTGGCCTGCACAGCTCAACAATTTGCTGCAGGAGGTCTCTGTCCACTCTATAGCACTCCACTGTCTCCAGCTCATGTAGCCCCTGGTAGGTTACCATTGGCCTGTATACTCTTCTCTGTCTCCTCACTGTGGGTTGTCCAGCAGCATTTCCATTGTCACCACCCTCAGCATGTTGCATATGTCGCCTTATAACAGCAATGGCAGCCCCTAACATTTCTTTGTCTCAGTAAAGCTTTTTCAGTTTTCACTTCTATTAGCTTACTGCAGTGTCTGTTGTGAGAAATATAATAGACTGTTGTTTGCAGAGTTTTAAGTGCTAGGCTGGGCTGGGCTAGTGTACTGCCTGTGTAATTGCCTGATTCTGATTGTTTTCACCTGCTAGCTCTGCTAGTACTCCCTGGTAGCTTCCTACTATTTGTTGTGCTTCCTTTTTCCTTTCTGTTTCCTCAGGGGGGAGGAGCGCTGCGCACACAAGCGCAAACACGCACACAGCAGCTAACACACGCACACACATGCTTACACGGAGTAAAACTTGCTTATTCAGGTTAAAACCTGTGCACACCAGCGCAAACATGCTTACAACTCTTTAAACAGCCTTATACATGCTTACTCCAGCTTAAATGCGTGCACTCACGCTTACACGCACGCACTCTGTCTTACTCGGGTTTACAGGCGCGCACACGTGCGCATACCTGCTCAGCAAGAAACTTTGGTGTTATCCACAGCATACACCTTCCATTTCTTGCCTTTCCCTAGCCTACCTGTTGACACACCTCTTTCCATGATGTGTAAATGACAGCTGACACATGCCACTCTGCTCCAATGAGCTTCACTTCTTTCATAAATACCCCCCTCATGATGTCACCTATCTTCTACTCTGTTACTCCCCTTATCCTACTCCTACACTCCACTGACTGTGCTCATTTGCTATGTAAACTTGTGATTCACTATCCTAACCCTCATTTACATAGGATTGCCTACTAATGCTTGGTTACATATCTTAGACTGAGCTTCCCCCCTTAGCAACCTCTACTCGGTGGCCATGTTGTCTTCAGCCTGCCATTCCCTTGCATTGTACAATAACAATTTCAATAAAATCCACATTTGTGGGTTTTAATTTTTAGTATTCTGGGTTTTAGAGCGCAGCCCGTTTGTGCGGCGCTGCGCTATGCTTAAACATCGAAAATCGGCGAAAAAAAATAAAATATTTTTATTTTCATATTGCATCAGGAAACATTTCCCATGGCCGTATATTTGGCCATTGGCATGCTGCCTGCACTGGATGCAACCTTTATTTGGAGCTGTCATGGCTCAGTTTTGCTATTTGCAGAACGGTACTCAGTTGTCAACTGAGTACATTTCTGCAAATAACACTGCTCTTACTCGAACAGATTCGGGTTTCCTGAATCGCAAATCTACCTCATTTGCATGCCTTTCGCCTGCAATTGAGGTAATTTGCATATCCCAGCCCTGTCCATGTAAGAGCCGTTTTAGGAGCTCTCTTACACGCCCCTGCAGACTGTTCCTGGATTGCTCGTCGGACATGACGGCTGCATGGAGTCTTACTCTACTCTAAGACTCCGTGCAAGCCTTTGTGAATCCGGCCCTTAATGTATTTGATCCAGATATTCAGGAATCAGTTTTCCTTGATGGCCAATAGCAGTAAACACTGTTTCAGATTTATGAGCTTATACATTTATTGGAATGATCATTAAAAGAAGTAGTATATATTCCTTCTTATCTGAATCCATCTATTCAAATGATCCATTGGGGGGGGGATACTTAGCAAAAAAATCCCAAGATATGTATTACTGGCCATGAGTTCAGCATGCACTAGAGACTTGCTGGTGAGAAATATCAAACAACATGGTGGCATTCCTTTTAAATTAATAGAAGGAATACATCTATTTTTCAGCAGATTACCCACTAAGACTGTATGGTTTGAGACAATAAATGGTGAGAGTACAAAAAGAACTTCTACAACTCAACTATACAGTTCATTTGGTATATCCAACTATTCTTCTAGTAGACAATGGCAGTTAGTTAGAGTTATGTGCTGTTAATGAGCTGCTTCCTATAGAACAGAGTTTGATTCCTGCAGCCTTCATCTTCCTATTATGTGATCGTTATTAAGTCGCTTAACCAGACAATGCTTTGTAGTAATTGGAACTTTGATCTAGGCTCCTCAATGGTCTCCTGGATTGCATGCCTAGTAATTACCTATAAAACAATGGAAGCAGAAGGGAAAAACTGGCACTATTTAAAATAGAGGATATGGTAACCACTAAAATTAACAGAAGAAAGAGATTTGGAAGAAACATTATCAGAGTTGAAGATGAAGCAGAAGGGATCCAAGAATCAGCAGTTACCTCAATTACACATACAGAAGAATAACCACCTTCTAAGAGAAGGCTGCCTGCACAATGTGAACAAAATAAATCTGAGATTAAAGGTGTGCAAAAGAAAAAGCTAAGCACACGAGAGTATGAAAGAAGAAGCTAAACAGGTTCAAATGATAATTCCATCCATGATAATTTCAGTGCAAAAATTGATGGACTGGAAACACTACAAAAAGAGAAAGGAGCTAGGAAAAGGCATGGGTGCCAGAACCATAGAGCCAGGGGGAAGGGGGACCCCCCACACACACTTTTACAGCTGCAAGACCTGTCAGGGGAAAATGAATGAAGTGGAGTTTTCATGCTAACATGGATTCACACAATGAAGTTAAACTAACTAAACTAGCTGTTCTTATTCTCTTCTTGCTCTGTTTTATAGGAGTTATGCTGCCGCTGTTCTATTGGTGCTGCCAGACCCATAGTCATGCCAGGAAGGAGAGTTTTGTTCTTTTATTTGCAGGAGTTATACTGCTAGTGTGTGTGTGTGTGTGTGTGTGTGTGTGTGTGTGTGTGTGTGTGTGTGTGTGTGTGTGTGTGTGTGTGTGTAAATGAGTGAATGAATGAGGCTTCGGCTGATTGGTCCATCATAGATCCTAATTAAAGATACTCATTAAGCCCTGGTGGGAATAATCCTTGCAACTTAATAGGGTCTACTTTATTTACGCGAAAGCTTAAAACAGCGAATGCATATGCATCAAACCATATGCATTGAAAGAGCGAACCGTTGAAAACTGTAAACGGAAATCTCCATAGGCGGAGATTTCCATTTACTTCGATGTAGTGAAATCTCGGAGTTGGTATAGTTCAGTAGTGGGGGGTGTGGGGTGCAGGGGTGCTTGCCCCCCTGCCTACTGCTGTTACATGTCATGTTTGTTGTGTAGTTTCATTTTTATTGTGTTTCGATGGTTTCTCGGTTCAGTGCAATATGGTTCAATGCATATGCTTCCATTGTTTTAAGCTATCACGTAAATAAAGTAGACCCACTTAATAATCCATTTCTTTTCTTTGTTATTCAGGATTTGGTGCCATCCCACTTTGTTTGTCCTGTTACCAATAATTCTATCAATCACAGTGAAACTAAAAAATGCATTCATGTGTACCAGAGAGTGTTTATATAGTGCATTAGTGATTGAAGAAAAGAAATCGATTATTAAGTTGGGAGGCTTATTCCCACTAGGGCTTAATGAGTATCTTTAATTAGGATCTATGATGGACCAATCAGCCGAAGCTTCATTTACAGGCTGTATTATAAAAGGAGGCAATGGTATCACTGTTTTTTATTGCACTGATGAAGGCTATGTATTTATAGACAAAACCAGTCTGTTTTTGTTTCCTTTTATTTTTATTATGCTATTCAGCTATTTAATTTAATAAATATTGGATGCTACAGTCTGCTGGCTCCCCTGTTTTTTGTAGTGCTTATTGTTCTTTTGGAGCCATGCAGTTGCCGTACTTGCAGGGGCTGCTATTTTTGAATTGGCCTTTAAGGAAGGTACCACTGGAATGGAAAAGACTTTTTCTTATTATGGTTGTCAATTATAGGAGCAATGATATAACTTTTGAATATTGATTATAGCCGTGCAAAAGGTATGTATGGATACATTAGGGTCTATATTACCAAAGCGAAAAACTCTATCCCCAAATACCTAAACTTCGACACCTATACCGCGAACCACAAAAATCCCGAACGCACTAAACCGCGAAAAAAAAATATCGAATTGTCATAGTCGGCCAACCCCACCACCCGCTACATACTACCTACCCAAAGAAAATAAATAAACCACACACATACACTAACCAAACTCTACTTCTAACCTAAGGTAAAGCACCACAACCCTACCTCTAACCCTAAACTAAACCCCACATACACAACTAACTATGCACTATCCTTAACCCCTCCCTAACCCTAAGGTCCATAACTACTGCACACATCCCCTACACACATACACCCAAACAAAATAAATAATCCACATACATATATTTAACAAAACCCTACCTCCAACCCTAAATTAAACCCCTCATACACAACTAACTATGCACTATCCTTAACCCCTCCCTAACCCTAAGGTCCATAACTACTGCACACATCCCCTACACACATACACCCAAACAAAATAAATAATCCACATACATACATTTAACAAAACCTTACCTCCAGCACTACACTAAACCCCACATACACAACTATCTATGCACTATCCTTAACCCCTCCCTTACCCTAAGGTCTGTAACTACCTCACACTTCCCCTACAGACAGACACCCAAACAAAATAAACAATACATGTACATGCACTTAAAATAACCCTACTTCTAACACTACACTAAACCTTACATACATTATCTATCTATACACTTACCTTAACCCAAATCCTAACATTAAAGTCCTATCTATCGCACACTTACCTTACGGAGTTATACCGCAGACGGGCCAACCAAAACAAATCGACATTTTGGAATTTGCGGTTTTGTACGTTCGGGATTTCTGTACTTCACGCAATACGGGTCGACAACTTCGTATTCGCTCATACATTTTTTGTGTTCATAATATAGACTCGATAGGTTCATAGGTTGGTACTAGGCTATCAGCCCTAGGGCCTATACAAGCCTAGCCATAACAATTCCCTGGCTATTTTTTCCCACACTATTTACTTCGCTAGACCCATGTCTAGCAGGGCGACTGACATGATCCCCGGGGTGAATTTCCTTTCTCCCATCCAATCGTCCAGGTTCCTTTTGAAGAGAACCAAAGAGGCACTCTGCTTGACATGTATGGGCAGTCTATTCCAGAGTCTGGGGAGTCTCTCGGTCAGGAACCTATCCCTCCAGCATGTTTTGTTTATTGTGATGCAAGGTTTAGATCCCTGGAGCATGTGGCTCTGAGGGATTGGGATTTCTTTAAGTGTAACATGTCCAACAGCTCTGGGTTTGACATGGCCTTGTATGTTAAGCAGAGATCACCTCTGAGTAGATGATATGTGACAGAGTATAGCTGGAGTTTTTTAAGGCAGTCAGCATAGGGCATCTGCTTTAGGCCTGTGATTCTTTTAGTGAGGTATTTCTGCGGCCTTTCCAGTTGTTGTAGATGTCTTGAGAGGTACATACCAAACGGGGTGTTGTATTCTATAATGGGTCTAATGAGGGATGAGTACAGTGGGACAATGACCTCTTTTTTCTGGATGAAAAGCCCTTAGTGATGAGGTGTGCCACATAGAAGGATTTTCTGACTGTTGTGGCGATGTGATTATTGAAGGTGAGCCCACTGTCCACCTGTGTCCCTAAGTCTCTTATCACACTTTAGGTGTTTACTGTACTGCCACCTATATGGTAATTCACGGATACATGTTATTTCCCAATGGGGATAACTATACATTTCTTGGCATTGAGCTTGAGCCCATGGCTCTGGCACCAAGCATTTGTTTCTGTAAGGCCCTTTTGTAGAGTATCCACATCATTTGGGGATTCAATAATGGCTCCCAGTTTGCAGTCATCTGCGAACTTTGTTATCCAGAGTCCCTTAGTGTTGGCCTGTACTTCAGAGAAGTAGATGCCAAACAAGAGTGATCCCAGGACTGAACTCTGAGGTACTCCCCTTGTCACTTGTCTAGAGCTGGATTTGGAGTCGACTACTTTTACAGTGTGGGTTCTATCAGTAAGCCAGTTAGCAACCCATTGAGTGACGTAGGGATTAATGCCCAGCTTAGTAAGTTTATCTATGATTCCAGAGTGGGGGATGGTGTTAAAGGCCTTGGCAAGGTCTAGATAGGCTGTGTGGACCACCTTACCCTTGTCCATGGCTCTGGAGACTGATTCAAAGAAGTCAATCAGGTTCAGGAGACAAGATTGGCCCTTCACGAATCCAAACTGGGTGGGGTCCAGTGTTTGAAGGTTGCCAATGTCTTTGTTTATAAGTTCCATGATAATATGCTCCATGGCCCAGACTGATGGGATGGTAGTTTCTAGGATCTAAGGTGGATCCCCCATTGTGGAGTGGGATAATTGTAGCTCTGCGCTACTCAGTGGGCATGAAACCTGAGGTGAGGCTATGATTAAACATGACACGTAGGTGAGGTGCCAGTTCATATTGTAGTTCATGTAGTACACAGCCCGAGATGTCATCTGGTTCCATGGATGTTGTATTCTTAGCTTTGAAGAGTGCGTTTTTACCTGTGTGGCCATTATTACTGGAATTTGGCAATCTTCCGGTATTGAGATGGGCCATTTAGGGGGTGAGAGGGGGGTGAAGTTGGCACTGAATCGATCTGCCTGGATATTGGCAGTATCCTTGGGATCAGCATATTTAATGCCATTCTGTTTTAGCTCAGAGCAGATCTGAGCATTGCCATTTAGATTCTTGACATAGTTATAGAATGCCTTGTGGTTGTCTTTGGAATCCTTGGCAATTTTATTTTCGTAACTAGTTTTGGAGGATTTTATGAGGGATCTCAGTTTCTTACTGAGGCTGGTAAGGAAGTTTTTTGCATCCTGGAATTTTCCTCTTTTCTACAACAGCTTCTTTCTTTTGTTGTTAAGTTTGTTTATGGCAGGGAACCACCAGATTGGCTTCCTTTTTTTTGGATGAGAGCATCTTGGTTCTATTTGGGATGGCACGATGCATGCATGAGTGGATGTGCTCGTACAGTACCTTAGTGTAGGATTCAGCAGTTGAACTTTCAGTTCCCGTCTGCATGGGTGTAATTAAGTTTGTCACTTCTGACTTGAGTAGCATGAAGTTGGCTTTGGAGAATTTTTTTATGGAGGTTTCCTTACTGGGGGGTGGAGGTGGGGTGTGGATGTTAAGGGTGATTAGCTTATGGTCAGACCTGACTAACAAGGGGGTGACCATAGTTGTGGAGCATCGATTTCCCATGTTGGTAATGACCATGTCTAGGATATTGGAGCCCCTGGTGGGACTATGGATTAGTTGATCCAAGGCTTTGAAATTTATGAATTCCAAAAACCATTGGACAAAGGTGTTGGTACATGAGTAGTTTTCCCAGTTAATGGCAGGGTAGTTAAAATCACCCAGTATTAGGGTGTTTGGTTCTATCTTAATATTTTCCAGTATGTTTAGAAAGGTGTAGTGAGAATCTTGGGGTAGGGTGGGGGATCTGTACCAGGCTACAATTTGGATTGCAGTTTTACCTAGTGTTAGTTGCACCTGGAGAATTTCAGACGCATTGTGTTGGGCAACTAGCCTGATGGTGTGAATATCCTTGGTGAATATTGACACTCCTCCACCTTTAGTGGATACATTAACAAATGAGTTGTGTAAATAGCGTAACTAGCAGAGCATCCAAGTGCTCCGGATTATGCGGAATGCACCACATTTAATGAAGACCGAAGCCACTGTTCCGCTGTTCTGCATTGAACAGCTGCGGCTCCGCTACAAGGCTTTTGATTGGTTTGTGTACTGCAATTACTGCCAATTGGCATTGCGGTATACAAACCAATGCATAGCTCTGCTGTGCTGCTATCCACGTTGGCTGTGCTGCAGTTTTTAATTTTGATTGGCTCATAGACCACATTTATGGCCAATCGCAAACTCGGTCTACGAGTCAATCAAGTAGAGAATATGCGGAGAACGGGAGCCAATGAGAGCTCCCAAATGGAGACCAATCGTGTTCCTGCAAGCATTTTTGCGCCAAATTAATGGCTTGAAAAAGGCTTCCAGGAATCAGGGAATTTTACTTTGTGTTCCATCTTGATTTGATCGTTGGAGAACTTGGAGTCAATACTAGGCCGGATTAAGAAGGAAGGACGAAGGAGCGGTGCCAGTTGCAGAGAATCCAGATCGAAGACATTTCATCAGGGGAGAAGAAGACGGGTGTCGGAGCCTGCCCCAGTGCCTGCCAGGAGAGGTGACTGACTTGGTCGGCGAGAGAAGTCTGTTTGCGGCTGTCTGGTGGTCACATAACACAGGTTAGTCAAGCAAGCAAAGCAGCATATAAGGAGTCAGTTCTGGGCACATTGAGGATGCTGCAAAGAGGACTCTAGGCTATCATGAAAGATTGAAACAATACTAATTTTATGATCTTTAATTATACTTTGACTTAGGGATAGGATCCATTACTGTCGTGGTATCAGAAACTCAAAAGACTTGGAAAAATTAAACCACACAAAAAAGTACCAGTGATGGTTTTTACAAGACTGGTCATTTTGATCATACAAGATATGGTTTAATTTGTTGATATGATATATTGATGGTCATACTTATCAGGGTGCTAAAACTGATACTAAATGTGTATAGATTTTGGAAATAATGTATGTTTCAGAGAATATTTCATCGTTTACATCAAGTGAACTCTGCTGTTTGAGATTACTTATAATTTTCAGTATGTAATTTTACAATACTGTACTGCCTTCTTTAGCTTTATTATTTAGGGCAAGCAGAATATTAATTTCTTTATAATTTTTGTACATTTGTTTTGGGCTTGGTTGAGCTGGGTTTATCTTTTGACACTGGGGACTTCTTATAGGTTGAGTATAACATGTAGGTCTGTAGCATTGCTTGCTTATTTTACAATGCATTCACTGCATCTTGTTTGAGAGTCTTCCATTGTATTTATTTCTTATGGGTACATAATTCCAGTTCTTCAAGATGTTACAAAATTTACTAAAGCTATGTTTTCCTGACATACTGGGGTCAAACTGAGATCTGAGTTAGTATTATGTGTTCTATATATGTTGGTGTAATCACTATTTGAGAAGCCTCTAAATATGTAGGCATGGTGCATAAAGTTGCATTTCCTTTTGGTGGACAGTAGTTCTGCACCATGGTCTGATTGGGAAAAAAAACATGATCATAACATAGTAGGAAATACTTATCAACTGAGTCTTGTAATCCTTTATATTTGGCCAGTAGCCACCCTTAAATGCTACCTACATATTCAAAGATGAGTAGGTCAGTAAAGCCTGAGGTACATTTATGAATACTCATCCAACCATCCAGTACCTATTTTAAGTAAGATAACGTATCATACTACTTAATTTGTAGCAGGATTCCATTCCAGAGGTGTGGAAGGTACTATGTAATGAATCTATTGCTCCATCGTGTTTTTTTTCTAATGAAAATTTAGATCCCTGGATCTAGTATTTGTAGGATTATGTGTTTCATGGAGATACTAGAGCTCCAGGACCACTTGGTCTCTAATGGCACAGAAGGCAATACATAGATCTCTTCTCTGGAGTCTAAAGGATATTGAATACAGGGGCAGGACTTCCATTCTTCTGTGATGCCTTGGGATTTTTAAGCAAGTGATGATCTTAAATATGAACCTCTAGGGTCTTTCTAGTTATTTATTTTTATTGTATTTTATTTGATTTTGTTTACCAGGAAAGTTCAATTAGATACAATGCCTATTTACAGTGGAGGCCAAGGAGAAAACTCCAAGAAAAAGTTTAAACAAGATCTAAAAAATTAGTTATATGATATGTCTAGTGAGGTACATCCCAAAGGGGGCATTGTGTTCAATAACTGGCCGAATCAATGTTGACTATAAGGGGACAATGGCCTCTTTATATCTAAAATACATTCCTTTGGCAATTAGCTGTACTAAGTAGAAGGACATCCTGATTACTCTTGTTACATGCTGATCAAATGAAAAGGAGTTATCAACCCAAGTTCCAAGATATTTAATAACATTTATATTTTGGAGTGGGGTATTGTCTGTGTTGTATGCTGGGGTGAGAGGCTGCCTGCCAAATGTGACAGTATTACACTGTTTGCCATTTAATACAACAAGTATTTGCAAGTTTTAGGTGTTGCTGAAGGGCTTGAGCATTAAGGATGAGGAGGGAGAAGGTGTGGGGTATTAGGGGTGAGGAGGGAGTGGGGTGTGGGGCATTAGGGATGGGGAGAGAGAGGGATGTGGGGTATTAGGGATGGGGAGGACAAGTGGAATGGAGGCTTCACAATTACTCCCAGTTAATAGCTGTCAGCAGACTTGATTAGCCAGAGGTCTTTATTCATGGTCTGGAGATCATAAAATAATAACAGCTGAACAAAAGTGGTCTCAACAAAAAGTTCTTTGGAGCACTACTAATCACCTTAATATTCTCTGATAAGGAACTTGCTATGCACATAGTGTTTGTTCTGTCTGTTTGTCAGTTTCCTACCCATCTTAACACATAGGGATCTGTTTGTAATGCATTGAACTTATTGACTATGCTAGAATGGGTGATGGTATGAAATGCCTTGGGGAGGTCAAGGTATACTGTGTTGACAGCAAGACCATTGTCAACAGCCTGTGTTACCCTTTCAGAGAAGTTATCCAGATTTATGAAACAGGATCTACCTTTTGCAAAGGCAAAGTGCTATGAGTCTAAACTGATGAGATGTTTAATATCATCATTTATCAGGTCAGTTATAATATGTTCAATGGCTTTAAAAATAAGATTTTTCAGGCTGAGAGACCTGTAATTACTGGGATCCATGGTGGGGCCACCCTTGTGGAGTGGCATCAACACTGCTGTGCACCAAACCTCTGGGACAAAGCAGGTGCTAAACTTAGGTTCATTAATTTAAGGAGTGTATCTGCCATGGCTTGTTTCATACTGTTTATCAAACAGCAAAGTATATTATTAGGTATGATGGAGGAAGTATTTTTAGACTTGAAGAGCACCCTCAGTACTTGTTCTTTAGTCATGATCGGGGGGTAGAAAGATTTATGGTAAACAGGTTTTGGATAGTCATCTATGGAGAAACATTTGCACTGAATTTATTTTCTAGTTGCCAAGATCTGCTAGACCAGTCCAGAGTAGGTTGTGCCAGTAATGTAGGATGCTATTTTTTAGTTTCCTAACATAGCTAGAAAAAAGGATTTGTTAATTGTCTTTAGCCTCAGATCCTGACCTAGTTTGTGGGCTACTTTAGAAGACCTGGTAGCATTTTTTAAGTTTTTTGTGAAGTTTTTGATATTATCATAATTATGAAGATCTTTTATTCTGCTGTGCATTCCCTCAACTGCCAGATTTTTACAGAATGTACAGAATTTTGTCTCATATTTTTGGTCTGTTACTTATAACATTTGAAGTTTTATGGCAAATCACTTTTTTGTTGTTGTTGTTGTGTCTTTCGGCTTTTCCCGGTTAGGGGTCGCCACAGTGGAACTCCGGTCCGCTAACGATTGGCAGTTGATTTTACGTGCCAAGTTGCCAGCCCTGATGCACAACCTTCAACGAAGGTATGCCCATTCACACATGTCTCCACGGAGAAGATGCTCTAGCTGAGAATCAAACCGGACAGTGTCTTACTGTGAGGCAACAATGCTACCGCAGCACCACCACCAAATCACTAAGGGTTGAAATCTTCACATAATGCCATTAAATTGAGTGTCAGACTTTCAGACTTCATATCCTTCTTAAAATGCATGCTAACACAAATCCTGTTATTCTAGTAACTTTTTTAAGTTTATATATAAGAGCAATATTTAAAATTTGTTCCCATTTATGGGCTTTTGTCCCCCCATTATTTTAGGCTTTGTCCAGATTTCTTGCACTAAGAGGTTGAGAGGTATGCTGCTGTATACTTTAAATATTTTTGTTTTATTGCAGACTTTATTTGCATTGGTAAACCACTCAGAGCATCCAAGTGCTCCGGATTATGCGGAACGCACCGCATTTAATGAAGAGCGAAGCCACTGTTCCGCTGTTCCGCATTGAACAGCTGTGGCTCCGCTACAAGGCTTTTGATTGGTTTGTGTACCGCAATTACTGCCAACTGGCATTGCGGTATACAAACCAATGCATAGCTCTGCTGCTATCCATGTTGGCTGTGCTCTGTAGTTTTTGACTGGCTTGTAGACCGCATTTACGGCCAATCGCAAACTTTGTCTATGAGCCAATCAAGTAGAAAATCTGAGGAGGACGGGAGTCAATGAGAGCTCCCAAATAGAGGCCAATCATGTTCCTGGAAGCCTTTTTGCACCAAAATGATGGCTTGAAAAAGGCTTCCAGGAATCACAAATTTTACTTTTTTGTGTTCGATCGTTGGAGTTTCAATTTCAGCACTAGGCTGGAAGAAGGAAGGAGCGGTGCCAGTTGCAGTCCAGATCGAAGACATCAGGGGAGAAGAAGATGGGAGTCAGTGGAAGTTAGCCTGCCTGCCAGGAGAGGTGACTCGGAGAGAGAAGTCTGTTTGCAGTGTTATACAAGGGCTGAGATTTTTCTTTCTGCTGTGCTGCTGACAACCGGGATTTTCAACTTTGTGTATTTGAATTGTATTGAGTTGAGGAGCTCAGCTGAAGTGATAGACAGAGCAGAGGTAAGTGTTTTAGGCTGTAATAGTTGCAAACATTTCCCTTATGCTAGCACAGACCCTGTGATTTTAGCAACTTTTAGTGTGTGAGCAATATTTAGTCTGTATTTGTGCTGCTTGTCCCACAGATCCTGTTCTAGCAACTTTTCTAAGTTTTTAATCACAAAAATAAAAGCAATTTGTACAGATTTAGCGCTTTCGTCTGCCGTATGCAGACCATCAGAATACTGAATGTAAGGTGCCTCTTGTTTTTATACAGGTTTTTAAAAAGTTAATTAATAAATGAATAAGTTAATTGAACCTGAAAATTAGATAACAATTACATAATTAGAACAACTTCATATGGCATTTTAAAGCAGTCGCTCAAAATAAATAAGTAGTATACCATATAAAGTAATCTGGTTTTAAAATAAAACAGAAAATGACCAATGAATTCACATTGTAAAGTGCTGTATGCCTATTCTTTTAATGATGTTCTAAATTTAATGTTAATTAAAAAAATGAAATGAATATGTTTTACTATACTTTTTGTTATATGTGTTGTATAAACACCTGAGGTGAATGTGAACTGTAAAGACTTATGAATTGTGCATATGAATAAATATAAACTTTTAAAAAAACAATATAAACTGTACACTTGTAAAAATCCATACATAGTTCAATAAAAACATTCTGTGTTATCAAAAAGTTTTTTTGTGTGTATATAAAAACTTTTTTGTTAATCATATATACAAATATTTTTATACAAGTTCAGTGTATGTTGTATGTAATTAATAATCTTATTTAATATTAAATAAATTGAATTAATTTGTAAAAATGAATATAAATATACATTTTTGTATATAAATATACAAAAGTGAAAATGAACAAACTTTTAAATATTAAATATACTATTATATTAAAACACATAGCAAGGTGAAAATTTTAAGTTAATATTGAATTTTTAATAGTGGAGAAACTAAATCTACACCTGGGTATTCAATTCTAACCATCCTAGTGTGATGTTTCCAAAAGTGTATGTAAAAATACTTTTTGTGAAATCATGAATTAATCAAACTGTGTATATCTAACTGTGATGACAAATATTTAAACTCTCGAAGCTTTGTCTATTAGAATGGCTTTAATGTTGGTGTACTCATTAAGCCCCGGAGGGATGTTTGATTTTAACCTCAGTTGCCATTTAATTTCCTTCTGAAGTAAAATATTCTTTACATCACCTCCCCTTGGGTCTGTTTTAATAAGTTCCAAAATTCCAAACTTGAATTCTATGAAACCTACACACTCAACAGAATGTTTAAACAATGCACTCGTCTCCTTTCTCTTTTTAATGTCATGGGTATGCTCATAGATTCTTTCTCTGAGGGTCCTCTCAGTCTTACCTACATAGAAAGAGGGACATTTGGAACAAATAGCTAGGTACACTAACATCCTACTACGACAGTTACCTTTGCAAAAGGCAATTTTACTTTTTAAGCCATTTTCCAATTTTGTTTCCACAGCTTGATTAATATATGTGCATTGTCTACACCTTTACTTTATACTTTATACGGTATACTACTTATTTATTTTGAGCGACTGCTTTAAAATGCCATATGAAGTTGTTCTAATTATGTAATTGTTATCTAATTTTCAGGTTCAATTAACTTATTCATTTATTAATTAACTTTTTAAAAACCTGTATAAAAACAAGAGGCACCTTACATTCAGTATTCTGATGGTCTGCATACGGCAGACGAAAGCGCTAAATCTGTACAAATTGCTTTTATTTTTGTGATTAAAAATATTGCGGTCTGTTTACACGGATTTTTTATTTGTTTTTGGTGGAGTACTACATTTGTTGTAACTTTTCTAAGTTTAAAACAACAACATTAAAGTGTCTGTTTCTGCTGCTTGTCCCTAATGTCTGTTATATATATTTTTTTTTGGAGGGGGGACTGTATGCCATGACAGGTCCTTGTTCTAGCAACTTTCTAGGTTTATTAAGAGCAGTTTTTAAAGTGTTTGTATGTTTCTGTTGCTTGTCACCCTAGGATGTCTCTGAAAGTAATTGCCCTTTCTAGGTTTATAAGAGCAATATTTTAAAATGTTTGCATGTTTCTGCTGCTTGTCCACTAGTACATCTCAAAGTAATTGCTTTTTTTTTTTTGGAGAAACTGTATGCAAAGACAGGTCTGCTGCTTGTCCCCAATGTCTATTTTATATATATATATTTTTTTGGGGGGGGCTGTATGCAATGACAGGTCCTTGTAGCAACTTTCTAGGTTTATTAAGAGCAGTTAAAGTGTTTGTATGTTTTTGCTGCTTGTCATCCTCGTACGTCTCTGAAACTAATTGACTTTGCTTTTGGATAAAGATAGGTGGGCAAGTGAGCACCAGAGGATTGAAAGTGTCATTGAGGCAAGGAAGTGAAGCATGCAAGCCTTTATAGTAAACAGAAGGAGCAGAGATGAGCAAGAGAAGAGGGTGCAAAGTCAGGAAACTTCCAGTGATATGGGTAGGTTATGGCCCTATTGTCTTATATTTTTGCTATTGAGGACATCTTGTAATTTTCCTTTCTGCACTTAGTCCCATTTGTTTCATTGTCTAACACCACTGTTTTGCAAACCTGCTAGGTATAGACTACCCAGACTGCAGTGAGGACAGGGATGTAGATACAGCTCACACCCCAAAAAAGAGAAGATACACAATTTTTCAGCCAAGCTGGGCAAGTGCCTTTGACTGGCTTTCTATGAGTAGGCGCGGAGTGAAATTTGCCTTCTGCAAGACTTGTAACACGGATTTCACAATCCATCATGGGGACCGACATGACCTGCAACGACATGCTAACAGTGAGAAACACAGGCAGAATTGCAAGCATGCAGCTGGAAGATCTATGGGGATTTCTATGGACCACAGAGTTTAGCAAGTACAAAGGTGGTTGAGGCAGAGGTTGGTTTTGTGTCTCTCCTTGCTAAACACAACTTATCATTTGCAGCAGGAGAACACATCCTGAAATTTATGAAGAAGTGTGGAGAGGATCAAGATGTTCTCCGTAAAATGACATGTGGAGTGACAAAGGCAGCATGCATTGCACGGGATGTGCTGGGGCCTCATTACCAGAATGATGCTGCAGCAGCCTGCCAGAAATCACCATTCTGTGTGTATATGGACCAAAGCACAGACATGGGAGATGACAAACTGTTAGTCATCCTTGTTGGTTACCTTGATGAAAAGGCAAGCAAAAATGTGACAAGGTTCCTTGATATGCCAGAATGTGTGTCCGGAACTGGACAAGCAATGTTTGATTCTTTAATGTCTAGCCTGACAAAATTTAACATTCCAGTTTCCAACATTGTGGGCTTTTCTTCCGACAATGCTGCCTCAATGATTGGAAAACACAATTCTGTGCCGTCTCGTTTAAAGCAGGTGAAGCCCACAATTGTAAACATGGGGTGTCTCTGCCACTTGGCAGATCTCTGTAGTAAGGATGCTGTAAAAGCACTACATTCACCAGTTGAAGAACTTGTATCAGATCTGTATTGCCATTTCAGTTCCAGTGCACAAAGACAACAAAAACTTCAGGAATTTGCTTTCTTCACAGATACTGACCCCCTCAAGATCATTAGACATGCACCTACTAGATGGCTCAGTCTTGGTAAGGTTATTAACAGAACCCTGGACATGTGGCCAGCTCTAAATTCATATTTTCTGTCTGCAGAGCCAAGGTCTGCCAAGATTGACTTAATTTCTAAAAACTTGCAGAGTCATGAAGTGCATATGATTTTTATGTTCCTTAAGTATGCACTGGAACCCTTACTGGAGTTCAACATACAGCTTCAGAGCAGAGAAAGTCAGCTGCTGACACTGCATGCCACTGTGCATAAACTCCTGCAGCAGTATGCTGGCAGACTCCTCAGACGTGCATCTGCTGTTAGACTAATCAAACACAGTGATGTGTCAGTGTTGACTGACAGTAGCTGTGTTCTACCAAATGGTGAACTTTGTATTGGCTATGAAATCAAGCAGTACATGAACAGCCACGAGGAGGATATTGCTGGCACAGTCATTGAATTTAACTTTTATAAAAAAGTTGCAGCTTTTTAGGCTGCAGTGCTGCAGAAAATGCTGAAAAAGTTTCCCATGCAGGATCACTTACTGAAAGACGCTGCATTACTTATTAATCCAGCCAAAAAATTGGACATTTTTTCAGGGCTTGTCAGAGATGTTGGCTTCCGTCTGGGTGTATGTGAAAATGATGTTGAGGCCGAACAACTAATCGATGAGTTCACCCAATATCAGATCGAGGACACTGGGAATCTGACAGGCCCAGTAGATGGGCCCCACTCATGTGTGTCACAGTACTGGGCACACCTTCTGAGGGACCTTTGCACTGAAGGGAAACTGCCACTCTTTAAGCAGCTGATGATGAGCCTACTTTGCTTGCCACACTCTAATGCACAAGCGGAAAGGGCATTTAGTATGGTGCGGAAAGTGAAAACTGAACTGCGTCAGTCTCTGAGTGTAAAAACACTGAACTCTTTGTTGGCAATTAAAATGAATGAAGAACTGGATGTCTGTGATATTAAGCTGCCAAAACCTGTTTTAGAGGCTGCCAAGAAAGCCACAGCAGCATACAATAAGTCTACATCTGACATATGATAGGATGTTTAACTTGGTCTAAACTTTGTGTGAATTGCAATATGTCTGTTTACAAAAATAAGAATCACATTTACTACATGTGTTAGAGGCTGCCAAGAAAGCCACAGCAGCATACAGTATTACAGTAAGTCTACATCAGACATATGATAGGAATAGGATGTTTAACTTGGTCTAAACTTTGTGTGAATTGCAATATGTCTGTTTACAAAAATAAAAATCACATTTACTACATTTTCTAAGTGCTGTTTCATTTACTTATGGTGTGGTTATGGTATTGCAGATTATCAAAGGTTTTTGGATCTGAGAAGTGTGGTATTGAATGTTACAGTTCTACCAAGCTCCATGGCAATGGCGCATTTTCGCGCAGTGCAAAAATAGGGTGTTCCACATTTTGACCATTTGTCACACATTGTTAGGGTCTGTGTTCCACATTGGCCACTTAAGAGGTTGAGACCTATGGTAACTAGTGTAAATAGTTTAATCTATGAAGTTCTTGAGTTGCTCAATGTTGCAAATGTTTTCCTTGTTATTTGATTCTGTTTTCTATGATGTTTGGTGTTTTAAAATTAAATGACAGTATTCAGTGGAAAAATTATAAGACAAGATGGGACTGACATTGTGGGCTTTGACCACAATAATCTGCGTGAAAATTCTGCTTTCTATGACCCACCACTTTTTCCACTAGCTCCTGTACAAAGATTATAGGAATGTTACTTTCTCCTCCATTTGGAAATATCGTCTTCCTTCCCCACCTCCTCAATAAAGTGGGAAAAAATTAATAAGTCTTGGTAATGGGGACCTGAATGCTCATACTAGGAGACAGAACAGGATATGAGGAAAGCCAGACTCCACATGAGGGGCAACATGACTTTTATCTGTCACATGGCTTAGTGGTGGCCAGCACATGGTTTAGCAAGAGAAACAGTCACAAGATCACATAAATGAGTGATCAGCATACAGATCTTCATAGTAATGAAAGGATATTGAGATCAAATCAGAGATTGCAAAGTCATTCCTGTTGAAGTGATCATCCTTATCATAAACCACGTGGCCAGCCACACTAAGTCACAAGCAGTGATCAAAGAAGGCTCTAAGATCAATGCAGACAAAACTGTAGACATAGAAGCTGACTGGAGCAAAAGTACGGGAGGACAAGGAAACACTCATGTCTTTAGCACCACAGGAAGAGGAGGAAGATGGTGGGGATGAAGAATGTGATTGAACAGATATGCACCTTATACAAGTATGGAGCTATGCTGCAGACAGAATGCAGATGTTCAGGGCATTATCAAAAAAAAAAGGAGTGCAGGGAAAAATAACAAAAAAGATAGACCAGTCTAAGAAGGAACATTGCTTGGCTAGGCATGAGGCTAAAAACACTTTTCTATTTAACATTTTTTTACCAGGAAAGTCTGACTTGGAACAAGCCAATTTTCAGCAGAGGCCCTGGGAGAAATGCTCCAGACGCATGTATTAACAAGGGAGGAAAAAGGAGCACCCATAGAAAACCCACATGAACACAGGGAGGACATGCAGACTCCACACAGAAGGCACCCCAGCTGAGAAGTGAACTGGAGAACCTCTTGCTGTGAGGTGACAACATTAACTGCTGTACCACTGCATCGTCCTTGCAGTGGCAAAAAAAAAAGTACATCAGAAAAACTCTACCAGCATCTGGAAAGTGACTCAGCAGATGGCAGAAAGAATATCTATCAGGTTAAAAGACAAATGGGTAAAGACAACAGTCTTGAAACACCATTCATAAGGGAATGATGCCAGCAACAGTCTGCTCACCAGTACAAACAGCACAATGACAAATGTATGGAATACTTGAAGAACCTTCTAAATTAAGAAAATGCCACAAAAGCTGAAATGTCCCATGCACAGCTTATGATGAATGAAGAAGAGCCCATCACAGTGTAAAATTCACTATGGTGAATAAAGTCAAGGAAAACAACAAGCTCAAATGAAGCCATGGCATATGCAATCAATATGCTGGGTGTCTTCGCAGAGAAATGGCTTATGAAGATACTCACTGTAGTATGGAGGAAGAGGCATATCCCAGATGACTAGATAATAAGTATTCTAGTCTTAATGCACAAGAACGAAAGGGATATTTATGACATTGAGCAGCACAGAGGTATCTAACTCCTGTAGCACTGCATGCAAGTGCTGGAAAGTATGATAGATGAACACAGAGTAATAGAAAGTAGAACTGCATGCAAGTTCTGGAAAGTATGATAAATGAACACAGAGTAATAGAAAGTAATATGGCAGGTGTGTAGCTTGATTCATATCATGATGCAGCACAACCAGCCTGATGTTTGCACTGAGAAAGATAGTTGAGAAGAAGCTAGAAATGTGGAAAGAGGCCAACTAGGCATGCTTAGACTTGGAGAAAGCATGGGGTAAGGTGTCTATAAAGTTAGTTTGAAGTCCCAGAAACATTGGTAGAATTAGTGCAGTACATGTACAAGGACCCAATGACTTAAGTACAAACAGTGTTCGGCCTCACAGAGGAGTTCCCAGTGGGAGTGAGTGTGCATCAAGATTCAGCTCTGAAGTCACTGCAGACAGGTCAGAGGGGACAGATCAACAAAGATGCTGTATGCAAGATGATGTGACATCAGAGGCAACCTCTGAGAACTTCAGCAAAGGCTAGGGGAATGGAATGCAAAACTGAATGCATGTCAAATGATACTGAGTACAGATAAGACAGTTCTAATGGCAGCTAACTAAACAAATCAGAAGAAGCTGAAAATCATGATAGAAGAGAAAATAGTGGAACAGGTTAACAGTTTCAAGTATCTAGGAGGGCTGGATGAGGAGAAGGAAAGTCTGAATGAGGAGGTCACAGCTAGAGCTGGAGGGGATGTAGCCAACTAGAAAAGAGTGTTGGGCATACTGTATGACAGAAGAATGCAAAAGAGGCTGAAAAGTAAAGGGGTACAAAACAGTGGTGTGACCAGCACTACAGTGTGGTACAGAAACCTGAGCAGTAAAGGCAGAGCAGTTGAGGAAACTAGAGGAGATGGAGAGGAAGTGCCTGAGATGGATGGTTGGCAGACAAAGAAATCAGGACATCAAAGCAAAATCTCAAGTAGCTGCAATTCCACAGAAGTTCAAAGAAAATAGATTTAAATGGTTTGGGCATATATGCAGAAAAGCAGAAGACAATCTGGTAAAGAAGATTTGGGACAGACAAGAGGAAGTCATACACAAAAGTGATGGATGGATTGTATGGGAGAAGGCATGACTGTTGAAGAAGGCAGGGGAGTGGCATTGAATAGAGAGAGAGAGTGAGATGGTGATATGGATGTGATACCCTGACCTCATGTAGAAAATGAAAAAAAATCAGGGGTGATGACAAGAATGATGATGATGTACATTCCTCCATATGTTGATTAGCACAATGGAGTCATTGTTTATAAAATGGACGCATCCTGTTTGCATCAGTGGTGACAATCACACACTTCAAACAGGCTGCATCAATCTTATAAACAATTACTCCATTGTACGTTT
Source organism: Protopterus annectens (assembly GCF_019279795.1). NCBI lineage: Eukaryota > Metazoa > Chordata > Ceratodontiformes > Protopteridae > Protopterus > Protopterus annectens. The sequence goes on from NC_056729.1 coordinate 1,323,559,817, forward strand.
ATCTATATGTTGACTAGCACAATGGTGTAATTGTTTATAAGATTGATGCATCCTGTTTGAAGTGTGTGATTGTCACCACTGATGCAAGATTGTCTAACAATATCAAGCTTTAGGAAGAAAGAGATATACTAACTCCAGAGTTAACCGAATGCTTATAACATTATGGTTTTGTAGTAATTTGTAGAAATGTAAGATTACAGATCTATGTCTTTTGTTTTACAACTGCGAATTAATATGTTTAAAAAAAGGAAAAAAAAGGAAGGTTACATTTTCCTGCCAAGACCAATGGCATGTCCTATAGTCATGTTATATCATTTTTGTCTTGGTGGAGCTCCCAAAGCCAGAGTGCTGATTGTGATATTGGTAAAGGAGGGAGAAGGAGGCAATGTCTGACCAAAATTCAATCAAAAATTCAACATTCTACTGTTCAAACAAACATCTAATAGAATGAACATGATTTTGCAGAGAGGTGCTGGATACATACTATAGTCTTAAAGACGTCCATGGACCTTTGAGTCAAGATAAGCAGCAGCTGCACTGGATATGTATTTATTTAGCTTTTTATTTATTTATTTATTTATTTATTTATTTAACATTTGTTTACCTAGAAAGTCTGACTGGACACAAGTCATTTTTCAGCGGAGGCCTGGGGAGGAAAAGCTCCATGAGTAACAGTAAATTTTAATGCACAAATTATAATAATCAATCAAGTATAAAATAAAAAAATGTAGTATACAAAGCAAAATACGCATTTATTACATCATGACAACAAAACCTAGGCTTTGAACTAGTATTTTGAAGGCTATTCTGCTTTAAATCATAAAATATACTCTGATGTATAGTTCTGTTTTATTTATACACATTAAATGTCTACATAGCTGAACTTAGACTCCTGTTAGGCCTAAATCTGCTAGTCATGTATGTTAGCAGTGTGGAACAGGGAAGGCATGTTATAAACATGTGATATGAACCTGTGACAAGGTCTCCACTGTCATGCCAGAGTGGGTTTATGGCATTCTTTGTTCCAAAAGTCTGCAAAGCAGAATGAGTGCACTGATCTGTCCCAACAAGTGGTAAGGACATTTTATCATCAGTGCTCAATGAAGAATCTTATGTGTACCATATTTGTTTACCATTTTAAGCAAGACTTTTAGGCAGAAATCTTAAGATAATAAGCCCCAGAGAGCTGTCAGGAGACAAGATTTATCAGGATAATTACTTAGAAGCACAGGGTTAAGACAATGGTAATCTTTTATTAAACTTTTGATGAAGAAACTAATGCTGCATTGGGTTTAAGCAATGATCTGTAATTCATTTTTTGCTGCACACCACAATGCTGTAATCATATTTTCAAGTCCAGTCGTATATGCGGCAATATTGTTTTCTGTGGTATATTTCCGTATATACATATGATCTTTAATGCTTCATAGGTTAATAGGTAAGGACTAGGCTATCTGCCTTTGAGGGCCATTTTAAGCCTAGCTAATTTCCCTTTTTGTGTTTCAAATTAACCGTCTTAGAGACTGGCCTTACCCATCCCATGGTCAATAACCATATATTACCCTTAATGAGAATAACTGGGATCGTACCCTAGATAACTTGAGGGGACCCATGCATGGAATAACGCATTTAGGAGCTGTCACTGTCATTAGTAGTACAGGGGGCAGTGTTGGGGAAAAATGTTCTATTACCCATCCATAGATCACAGGACAGGGATGAACTTAATTTTATGTGGATGGGGATTAGCAGCAATATCCTCTGTGAGATATATCTTTCCCTTCAAACCATTTTGTTGATATAGCAGAAGAGGTGTATATCCTTAGACTGAGTATTTCTGATGCTTTTTTAAGGATGGTAAAAACCAGCAAAACAGTTGTAGACACTGTGACACTAACTGAGCAGTAATTCTTCATTTCTTCAAACTGGATCCAAATTGACATCTCCCAAATGTGGCACTTTTTATCAACATGCACTTATCACTAGAAAGAAGTGCAGTTTCTATGCATATCACTGAGCTCTTTTTTAATTTCTCCAAATCTTTTGGTTTTCTAATACCATGACGGGAATGGACACCATTCCTTAGTTAGTCAAAGTACGATTAAAAGTCATTAAATTAGTATTGTTTTAATCTTTGATGTCAGCCAGAAGTGCTCTTTATAGTACCTGCAATGTGCCCAGTAATGACTCCTTCTGCAAATCGTATGGGGTTACATGTACTGGTAACATATCTAAATATGATTGTAGATTCTTTTCTATAAGACCTGCTGCTCTTACTACTATTGGAACTGTCTGGGTATCTTTCTTCCATGTTGTTCTTGTTTCTGCCTGCAAATCGTGATATTTTATGACTTTGTGTCTCTCTGTATGCAAGACACTGTAGTCAGTGGGTGTGGCAAATTCAATGATCACTGCTATGTTTGTCTTCTTTTCATGAACCACTATATCTGGTTTTCTAGCATCTATCATTTGAACTGTTGGTAATGGGTGATCCCATGTGATGTAGACTTCATCATTTTCTATGATGCTTTGTGACTCATGTTTCCAATGTTTTTCAGCGATTTCAGTACCATAATGTTTGCACAATCTCCAGTGCAACAGTCTTGCCACATAATTATGCCTTTCAGTATACAGTCCTTCTGCCATTAGTATGTCACAACCAGCAATGAGGTGTGAAACCCTACATGTGTCTGTTTCCCCCACATGTTCAATGGACTTTGTAAACCAACGTGTACGTAGTCCACTGTCTTGGGCTGCTGATATTAATCTTTCATCTCTTGGTTTGAATTTGCCTCTCCTTAACCATCCCTGCATCCATTCCAGATCAAAATGAGGTTCTTCCAGAAGTTTTCTATACTTGCAACCATATTTATGATTTTTGCACATTTCTTGCCTTCTCATCTAGAACTTCCCCTTATATTATTTTGTTTGCTTTTTTGGCATATTCACTTGATGCCTGATGTTTATCTACTTCTGGTTTGATTTCCATTCCTGCTTGATGCAGATATGCTTCTGATAGACTCAGCAGAGAAGTAATTTTAGATTTATTCTCCTCATGTTTCAAAACTTTCACTATGTTTGGGTCTTGTGAGGTCAGCAGATATGTGTGCAGTCCCACGATTGCAGATCTATACATGTAATCAATTTCAAGGAGGCCCAACCCTCCTTTGGAATGAGGAATATATAATCTTGGTATGCACTGATTTTTCTAAATCATTTGTTGAGCATGAAGCATCCTTCTTGTTTTCCTAGCTAATCTATCCAACACATTTTAGGGCCAGTCAATCACTCCAAAACTATAAGTTAGGACAGGAAGAGCAAATTGGTTTATAGCTTGAATTTTGTTCCTAGATGTCAACGCTGTTTTCAAGATTAATTTATGTCTTCTAAAGTATTCCTTACTAAGTTTTGTTCACATTTGTTCATGCTTTAGTGTTGATCCTTTATCAGGTCCCAAATATTTATACACTTACTTTTGCGCAAGTCCTTTTATATCACATTCTTGTCTCAAACTGATGTTTTCTTGATGTTGCAGTTTTCCTGCTTTAAGGGTTGCTTTTGCATATTTATCACAACCAATCTGGGTATCTTTCTGTATAGACTGCTCTGTTTATAGAGAGATAACTGCTTTTAAATACACTACAATGTGCACAGATTTGATAGACAGCATATAATTTATCAAGCTAACCCATTATCGCTCTTTAAATATGATAGGAAAATAGACTAACAATTTATTATAATCTGTTATACTGTGGTATTGCAGCTGTGCAAAGAAAGCCGCCAAATTATTTCCTTTTTCTCTCAAAGTTCTTTATTCTGATGTTGTTGATTCCAGACTTAGTATCAGTACATCAGCTTTCCTTTGATGAATGTTATTAGTCATAAAATACAAAGAAAAATAAACAAAATGTCTCTTGCACCACACTGCCATTATTGCTTCATGGATAGCATTATATATATAAGTGTAATACAAACTGACACTATATCTGAGAAACAGATGTAACAAACAAAAGACTAAGGAAAAAGGTAATGCATATCCGATAGGGTTTCTTTCAAGTACTTCTTCAAGGCGACATACATTTACATAGGTAGATCTGCAAAATGTAATTATAAAAATTACCACAAACACAATTAACATTCAAAAACCATGTACAAGGAACAATTAAAAATTGTCTGAATAAATGAGTTTTGCAAATTAAGAAGCACTGTCTCTAGAAAGAAATCAACATCTGTTTTGTTGAGAAAGACTTCTTTAGATCACTGATGCTCTCTTTACATTATCTTTTGCTTATTGTACCTTCTGCACTGACATACATGCATAGTTTATCTTATCAGATGTACTGTTACTTTTCCTCACTTTACTTTTACTGTATTTGTATCCTTCCTGCTCTTCTCTTATGTTATTTTTTCACACATAATTATCTCATGCATTTTGCTATCTCCTTTGACATCCTGGATGATATGTTACTTCATGTACCAGTCATTTTATTTTTCTTTATTCTATTTTTAATAAGCAAGTGTTTCTGCCTTTCTTCTGCTTTACCTCATTCAGAATTCATATTACCTCCTTAATCTAATGCATTTTATTCTCCAAAAAGTGTTAACTTGTCTGCTATACTATTATTCCTCTCTAATATTTTAAAAAGTTTGGTTTGCTCTGTCTATCTTCAATTCTGTATTTTCAGAGAATACATTAATGCATTTAAAACACTTTTAGGTAGCTTATAGTGCCATAAATATAATGAATATGTATTTTTCTATTACACTTTTCAACAATACTTTTTTCCCTATTTGCCACTTTAAACATAATGATTATCATACAAGGATGTCTATAGATCAATATAATTGAGTAATGATGGAGGTTATGTGTAGATACAAACAGCAACATTCAAGTGAAGCTGAAAAAAAGAAGTTTCCTTTCATATACTAAGTAACCACCAAACCTCATTCTTACTTATTTATAAAGTAGTCTGGCAGCCCTTGTGAACCAGCAGCAACACTTTTATGAAATCAGATGGCAGCTCCTGCCTTTTCCCAAATGTGTATATGTCGGAGAACCAAGTCAATGACTCTGCTGAAATATATCTTATTCTGTCTAATTATCATTACCCTCAACATCAGGAAGACAGCAACCAAAACTGTATAGCAAAATATAATCTGTCCTGTCCTAATCTTGTCATCACTCACTTACATTTGAAAAAGTAAAACCTACCACCAAGCAGGAGACACTCACCAAAGTAACATTTCTGCAGGTCTCAGGTTTGCAGGACTTATTCTCTTCACTCCGTAAGGACATACTAGAAATTGAAAAGCAAGGCAGAACTAAATCGGGAATAGTCTTATGCACTGACTTCTGTTGGTTCTGCAGAGAAAAGAGTTGATAAGTTAGAAGCAGTTGAAGCAGGTTGTCTGCTGGAAATCTAACTTGGGGATTTGAAAAGCAGATCACATAGGCACCTCTTCCTCATGTTTAGCACCTGATCATCATTAACAACACCATTTTTTCCCATTTTTTGCATAGGGTCAGGATACTGCACCAACTCTTACAGTCATGCCTAACATCACAATACTTATCTCATGCGTTCCATACATACACCTCTGGTTGGATGTCATTGTCAACTCCTGTTTTCTTCCTGTCTCTCCTAAATGCTATTTACCATAAACTCCTTTGATTTCTTGCTCATGTGACACAAACAGACCTTGATCTTATCTGCAGTTTCGGGCACTTTGTCTTCTGCTCTGATGTCTTCCCATCTCAGACACATCACATCCATCACCTCAAGCATTCACAACTGCTTTGCCTTTACTGCTCAGGTTTTTCTGCCACAAAAAAGCACTGGCCATGCTGCTGTTTTGTACAAGTATCTTTTCAGGTTTTATGTTATTATTCTGTCACACACTATGTCTGACACTTTGTGTGATTTGGCTGTATCATCTCTGATTCCAACTTTTGCCTCTTCATTTTGACTTCCCTTCTACACATCCATACTTCTTAGATACTTGAAGCAATTGACTTGTTCCACTATCTTCACTTCTCTATTAGTTTTCAGGTTCTTCTGATTTCTCCCATTTGCAACCATGGTCACTGTATTGTCTGCATTCAGTCTTATACAATGTGCCTTCAGTTTTGCATTCAATCCCCCTACAATTGCTGAACTTCCTGTTCAGACTCTGCAGGCGATGCCACATTGTCTGCATGCTGCTGCTTTGTTGATCTGTCCCTGACCTGTTTGTTAATGTATCAGAAGTGAGCCCTGATGCACTACCAGTCCCAATGGGAAAGAGTCTGTGAATCTGAGCAACGATCATACTTTTGTCATTGAGTCCTTGTGTATAATTTACACTAATTCTACCAGTGTTTCCAGGACTATGAACCATGACAGGACTGACCAGTTTTCTTTATATCATATCATATATGCTTTCATCCAATCTAGAAATGCCCATTTGGATTCTTTAACTCATTCACTACAATGGAGCTCAGGAAGTTTGCACTGTAACTTCCAATGGGTGGAGCCTAAGCCTTTTGACAGAATCAAATTGTGTCCTCGCATTTCAAACAAATGTTCATATAGCTGGAACCATAGGGGTTATGAAAGAAGTATAAATTGCATGCTCTTCAGCACCAATTATTTTTATAGTGGAAGTATTCTTTAGGTTCCAAGTCTTAAACTTAATTTTATAAGTCACAGTAAACACAGTAACTATTATGTTTGTAATATTTTATAAACCACTTGCAATATCTCAGCAACCACTCAAGTTACACACATACTGTTAGCAGCATTTTATTCATCTAGCTGAGAGCGTTCATACGAGGCTAAGGAGTTCTGTCTGTTTTACTTGGCTGTTGAAATATTTAGAAAACTGTGAACGTTATATCTACATAAATTAATATAATAAAAACAGCAGCTAATATCTCTTTACCTGCAGGAGACAGAGGTCAAATATTAATGCAATCAGGTTTGCCAATATGTAAGCTTTAAGATGAAATATTTTAAAACCTTGTACACAGCATGGTTTGGAATTATTGATGCAAATATGAAAAACAATATTTGATGCCTAGAGGTGTCTGTAGGACTTAACTGCAGATGTACCTGGAGGCGTCACTCAGATGTAATGAGTTTCCAGAGTATGGGAAGTATCTGGGACAGGAATCTATCCCTCTGGCATGTTCTGTTTATTGTAGTGACAAGGTTTAGGTCCCCTAGAGCGTGTAGCTCGGAGGGATTGGGATTTCTTTAAGTGGAGCATGTCCAACAGCTCTGGGTATATGACATAGCTTTGTATGTTAGGCAGAGATCACCTCTGAGCAGGCGATATGTGACAGAGTAAAGCTGGAGTTTTTTGAGATGGTCTGCATAGGGCATCTGTTTGAGGCCGGTAATCCTCTTTGTGAGGTATTTCTATGGCGTTTCCAGTTGTTGTAGATGTCTTGTGAGGTACATACCAAAAGGGGCATTGTACTCTATAATGGGTCTAATGAGTGATGAGTAGAGGGGAACAATGACCTCTTTTTTTTCTGGATGAGAAACCTTTTGTGATGAGGTGTGCCATGTACAAGGAGTTCCTGACTACTGTGGCGATGTGATTATGAAAGGAGAGACTACTGTCCACCTGTGTCCCAAGGTCTCTTATCACACTTTCATTGTCAAGTATACTACCGCCTATGTTGTAATTCATGGGTACATAGTTTTTACCAAAGGGAATGACAATGCACGTTTTGGCATTGAGCTTGAGGCCATGGCTTTGACTCCAGGCATCTGTCTCAGTGAGGCCCTTTTGTAGGATGTCCACATTCGTTAGGAGTTTCAATTATGGCTCCTAGTTTGCAGACATCTTTGAACTTCATTATCCAAAGACCTTCTGTGTTAGCCTGTACTTTAGAGAAGTAGATACCAAACAGGAAAGGACCCTGGACTGAACCCTGTGGTACTCCACTTGTCACTGGTCTGAAGTCAGATTTGGAGTCTGCTACTTTCACAGTGTGGGTTCTGTCAGTGAGCCTGTTGGTAACCCATCTTGTGACATAGGGATTTATACCTAGTTTAGTGAGTTTATCTATAATTCCAGAGTGGGGGATGGTGTCGAAAGCTCTGGCAAGATCTAGATAGGCTGTATGAAGCACCTTACCCTCGTCTACGGCTTTGGTGACTGCTTCAAAGAAGTCTATCAGATTTAGGAGACATGATCTGCCTTTTACAAACCTGAACTGGGAGGGGGTCCAGAGTTTGGAGATTACCACCAATGTCTTTGTTTGTAAGTTCCATGATTATGCGTTCCATGGCCTTGCAGACCAGGCTCATCAGGCTAATGGGGCAGTAGTTCCTAGGGTCCGTGGTGGCTCCCTCTTGTGGAGTGGGATAATCGTCCCTGTGCGCCATTCAGTGGGCACAAAGCCTGAGGTGAGGCTATGACTGAACATGGTACTTAGGTGGGGTGCCAGTTCGTTCTGTAGTTCATGTAGAATGCAGTCTGGGATGTTGTCTGGTCCCATGGATGCTGTGTTCTTGGCTTTGGAGAGTGTGGTTTTTACCTGTGCAGCCATGATTACAGGAACTTTGCATTCTTCCAGTATAGAGATGGGCCCTTTAGGGGGTGAGAGGGGGTGAAAGTTAGCACTGAACCTATCTGCCAAGATGTTGGCAATATCAGTTGGGCCTGTATGTTTAGTGCCATTGTGCTGTAACTCAGAGCAGATCTGAGTGTTGCTATTGAAATTCTTGACATAGCTATAGAATGCTTTGTGTTTGTCTTTAGAATCAGTGGCAATTTTGTTTTCATAACTAGCTTTGGAGGATTTTATCAGGGATTCATAGGTTCATAGGTCGGTACTAGGCTATCAGCCCTAGGGCCTATACAAGCCTAGCCATAACAATTCCCTGGCTATTTCTTCCCACATTATTTACTTTCCTGGACCCCTGTCTAGCAGGGCGACTGACGTGATCCCTGGGGTGAATTTCCTTTCTCCCATCCAATCGTCAAAGTTCCTCTTGAAGAGGTCCAAAGAGGCACTCTGCTTTACATGTATGGGCAATCTATTCCAGAGTCTTGGGAGTCTCTGGGTCAGGAACCTATCCCTCCAGCATGTTTTGTTTATTGTGATGACAAGGTTTAGATCCCTGGAGCGTGTAGCTCTGAGGGAATGGGATTTCTTTAAGTGTAGCATGTCCAACAGCTCTGGGTTTGACATGGCCTTGTATGTTAAGCAGAGATCGCCTCTGAGTAGATGATATGCGACAGAGTATAGCTGGAGTTTTTGGGCATCTGCTTTAGGCCTGTGATTCTTTTAGTGATGTATTTCTGAGGCCTTTCCAGTTGTTGCAGATGTCTTGAGAGGTACATACCAAATGGGGCATTGTATTCTATAATGGGTCTAATGAGGGATGAGTACAGTGGGACAATGACCTCCTTTTTTCTGGATGAAAAGCCCTTCGTGATGAGGTGTGCCACATAGAAGGATTTCCTGACTGTTGTGGCGATGTGGTTATTGAAGGTGAGACCACTGTCCACCTGTGTCCCTAAGTCCCTTATCACACTTTCTGTGTTTAGTGTACTGCCACCTATATGGTAATTCATGGATACATATTTTTTCCCAAAGGGGATAACAATACATTTCTTGGCATTGAGCTTGAGCCCATGGTTCTGGCACCAAGCATCTGTTTCTGTAAGGCCCTTTTGTAGAGTATCCACATCATTTGGGGATTCAATAATGGCTCCCAGTTTGCAGTCATCTGCAAACTTTGTTAGTCCCTTAGTATTGACCTGTACTTCAGAGAAGTAGATGCCAAACACCCCAGGACTGAACCCTGAGGTACTCTACTTGTCACTTGTCTGGAGCTTGATTTGGAGTCGGCTACTTTTACAGTGTGGGTTCTGTCAGTAAGCCATTTAGCAACCCATTGGGTGACATAGGGATTAATGCCCAACTTAGTAAGTTTATCTATGATTCCAGAGTGGGGATGGTGTCAAAGGCCTTGGCAAGGTCTAGATAGGCTGTGTGGACCACCTTACCCTTGTCCATGGCTCTGGAGACTGATTCAAAGAAGTCAATCAGGTTCAGGAGACAAGATCGGCCCTTCACAAACCCAAACTGGGTGGGGTCCAGTGTTTCAAGGTTGCCACTGTCTTTTTTATAAGTTCCATGATAATACGCTCCATGGCCTTGCAGATAAGGCTTATCAGACTGATGGGACGGTAGTTTCCGGGATCCAAGGTGGATCCCCTTGTGGATTGGGATAACTGTAGCTCTGCACCACTCAGTGGGCACGAAACCTGAGGTGAGGCTATGATTAAACATGACACTTAGGTGAGGTGCCAGTTCATATTGTAGTTCATGTAGTACACAGCCCGGGATGTCATCTGGTCCCATGGATGCTGTATTCTTGGCTTTAGAGAGTGCGTTTTGTACCTGTGTGGCCGTTATTACTGGAATTTGGCAATCTTCCGGTATTGAGATGGGCCATTTAGGGGGTGAGAGGGGGGTGAAGTTGGCACTGAATCGATCTGCCAGGATATTGGCAATATCCTTCGGATCAGTATATTTAATGCCATTCTGTTTTAGCTCAGAGCAGATCTGAGCATTGCCATTTAGATTTGGGATTGCAGCTTCTTACTGAGGCTGACCAGGGATCTCCTCCACTTATGGGATTTTACTCTTTTGCAACAGTTTCTTTCTTCTGTTGTACAGTTTGTTTATGGCAGGGGACCACCAGATTGGCTTCCTTTCTTTGGAGGATAGCGTCTTGGTTCTGTTTCAGATTGCACGATCCATGCACTCGTGTAAGTGATTATAAAGTGCAATTATGTAGGATTCAGTAGTCGTAACTGTATTGTCCATCTGCATGGGTGTCATGAACTTCACCACTTCTGTCTTAAGATGCATGAAGTTGGCTTTCTAGAAATTGTTTACTGTAGTTTCCTTAATGGGGGGGGGGGGGGGCAGGATGTGGATATCTATAGTGATTAGCTTATGGTCTGATCGGACCAATGAGGCGTTGACTTCAGGTGTGGAACACCAGTTACTCATGTTGGTAATGACTAGATCTAGGATATTGTTGCCCCTTGTGGGGGTCTAGATAAGCTGATCCAGGGCATTGGCGTTTATGAATTCCAGAAAGTGTTGAGCGAAGGAGTTGGTACATGAGTAGTTTTCCCAGTTAATGGTGGGGTAGTTGAAATCGCCCATTATTAGAGTGTTTGGTTGAACCCTAATATTTTCCAGTACATCAAGAAAAGAGGAGTGGGAATCCTGGGGCATGGTGGGGGATCTGTAGTAAGTTACAATTTGGGTTGCAGTTTTGCCCAGAGTTAGTTGCACTTGAATAACCTCGGATGCATTATGCTGAGCAACTAGCCTGGAGGTGTGGATATCCTTAATGAATATGGCCACACCTCCGCCTTTAATGTTCCGGTCCAGGTTACATGGCCGAAAAGTGTGGTATGAGTTATAGCCTGGTAGTGCAGGGGTGCTCTCTGGATTCTTGAACCAGATCTCAGTCACTGCACAGATATTGAGGTTCTCCATTTTTAAGGAGTGCCTCCAGTGAGTGCATGTTGAGATTTAGACTTCTAGTATTGAGTAGCATCACCCTCAGTTTCTGCTTGCCTGTTCCTGTTACGGTGGTGAATTTGTCATTTGAACCTTGCCTAAAAAAGGCACTATAGGGGTGGCAAGAACCTTAGCCAGTATCCAGAATCCCAGGGTGACAATTGCAGCAATCCTAGGTCAATAAACTAGGCTGATATGATGATTACATTCCCCGTTATCATCATCAACTGATGTTGTCCTGCTTTATCTAGAAGGTCCTGAAACTGCTGTCTTTTCCTCACCATCATAACCCTACTGTGAGTCATAGGCTGGGATTATGAGTACTGCCCTATCCTTACACCGGAGGCTAATTGCCATGAGTCTGTCAATAATTCTGATGACATCTCCTATTCTCTTATAAAGCCTCTCTGTCACCACAATTCCCACACCATGTCTGGTCTGTCATCCTCCAAATAGTAAACTCTGTCTCCCATGCTACTGCCCTTCCATCTTGTTTCCTGGGTATGGCGGCTGTCCAGCCTCTTTCTTAACATCATTTCATCCAGTTCCAAGCTGTGTCCTGTCAGTGAACCTATAATGAGTGTAGCAATTCTTAGTTTATGTTTGGCAGGTTGGTTGGTTTTATGCTCAGCTTTCACTCAGCAGAGTTAGCTCAGGTAATGCAAGCTGGGCAATGTGACACAAGACAGACAGTAGCTTATTGATCTAGGATTGCTGGGCTTTATTGTGGGTACAGACTAGCCAATAGGAGTACATAGACTCCTCCTATCATAACATGGGTGTAGGTTAGAGTAGGCTGGATAATCAACACACTTATTGCAGGCACATGGCCATACTCATTTTTAGTAACATTAGTTAATGTGACCAAATCACCCACAGCCCATTGTTACACTGTTGAATGACTATCCTTGACACAGTGCACAGTCTGTAATCTGTGTTCTCCTATCTAGATTATACTGTGCACCACAGCTGATAGCCACAATGGTTGGACTACACAACTATTCCCCTGATAGGCATCATCCAGAGTCTGTGCTGCCCACAACTCTTTTTGGGGATGTTTGAGGCAGAAACATCCAGAATATTTTGGGATGTTGGAAGAATCCCACAGAGACAAAGGGAGAAAACGCCATCTCCACACAGGCACTGGTCAGAGGTCAGAATCAAAACTTGTACCTTGAGCAAGGAGAGGGTGAAGACATAAACCATTATGTCAGGAAAGCACACATCATATGTAAAATTTAGACTTCTTATGCTTAGATGATGAATAAGCTAGATGTACCTAATATTTGCCCAGTAGCAGATGGCTTGTGAAATCAAATAGCACTTTTTTAAAATAATAAATAGCAATTCTAAAAGGGACCACTAGCTACCCTTCTATAACACATCAGTATAAAATTATTCATCTGCCTAATCGTATTTACCCAAATGACTTAAAGGCTCCAGTCAAATTCTCCTCTTTGATTATTAATTTTAGAATTGTTTTGTACAATATTAACACTCACTTCACTTTGCACTTGCTTATATACCTCTTTCTCAAAATGTTTCACCACAGTGCAGGAAACCACTCAGACTGTCTTGTCGCCATGTCTGATGAAAACTGAAGCCTTTGCCTCCCTGTCACTCATTCAAATAAAAAAAGACAAAGTATCAGTGTACCTCAAATAATTAAAAACAATCTTGAATAGTAATGGCCTCTTTTATTGGTTCCGTATTACGCCGTTGCAGAAGCAGGTTGTCGAATGCATCTTTGTCGAACAGTAAAGCACGAAAAGGCAAAATAGTGAAGCAGCTTTTCAGTGAATTCTTTCCCTGGGAAAGAATTTGTTTGGCCCTTTTCGCTACTTTGCCTTTTCTGCACTGTAGTGCGATCTTGGAGTTGGTATATTTAAGTAGGGTTCGTCCCCCACATTAAGTAATGTTTTACTGTTTTTTTTGTTTCAGAACAGCGATTGTTTTCCATTGGAAAATAATTGCTATTCTGAACGTTCAACGTTGCAAGCTTTTGCTTACATGGGGTCAATATCTGTCGTTCACTCTTTTGAGAATGCAATATGATTATCATATGCCATTGAATTGCTGCAAATCCTTCTCAATCTATATAATTTAATCACCAATATAATCTTATCTTACATGTAGTACTCTCAGTATGGCATCTTCCACCTCTGTTATAATGTAATACTTCTATCACCACTCATCACCAGAACCAAACAATTTGACAAAGGCAACCCACTTCCTTCCTACATAAACAATGCTGCCGGTTAAAACCCAGCAGAAACCATTCATCAACCATTAATTTTCATTTACATATTCACCAGAAGAAGCATCATAACAGCACCTTTAACCATCATGCAGACCGTGTCTAAGTTTCAGGAGGTATGAAGTCTATCAATATAACTGGTGCCAAGTATCATTTCATGGACAGAACATATATTATCTGTAGAATAGTGTGTGTGTTGTACATTTAAGAAGCAGTTTAAGGACAGCAAGAGCGTATAAATAGCAAGCACGTGCTAGCTTCAGTGCCATTTTGAGAGTACAGCCAGAGAGTGAGCATGTATGAGTGTGATAGCTAGTTTGTTTATAAGTTTATCTAAGTTAAAGTTATTAAGCCTTGATCCTGATGTGTTTGTACATAATAAAGCTGCATGAACAGAACTCACAACTGTCCATCTGTTTTATCTTGACTAGACAGGCAACAGGGTGCCGAACCAGTATTCCAGAGACTGCTTTTCAAAGCTATGAGGTGCAGAGTTAACAGTGAAGGTAAACTAAGTGAACCAAGTATAAAAAGGGCCAGAAATGAACCAAAGGTAATGAAAACTTGCATGAGCGATTTATTTTATAAAAAAAAAGATAAAATGGAGCATTACAAGGGCAGAGAATGCATTATTCTGCATGCGAGAGGCACAAAAAAGTTTATTAATTAAATGAAATGTTTGTAAATAAGATATTTGATAAAACAATTATCAGAAAGCACATAAGGGGTTTGGAATTCCCTCAAAATTACAAAATGAGCATGTTTAAATTAAAACAAGCACAAGAAAAGTATAATGGGCATGAAAAAAGATTAAATGAGCAAAACAAAAGGGCAAAAAGGGCAAATTAAGCATAAATAAAGCAAGGCAACTGCATGTTTTTTGGCTAAATACTGTGTTTTGGCATACACTACTATTTGCATTGATTGTAGCTATACAGGGCATAACTAGAGTTATTCAAAATATCTCAAAGTGTGTAAATGTGATTGCAGTGTGTGCTTATTACTGTGCATTTATTCCAAAGAGTTTATTGTTTGCAGAGTGCAACTATTTCATAAAGTACAGTCAAAATACAGACATTTCAAAAAGGTTATTGTGCTGGGTGTGTCTATTCGCAGAGTGCCACCATTACAGAGTGTTTCCTGCACTGTACAGAGTTATTTAGCAATGTGTAGCCATTTTGGGGAAGGTTGCAGTGTGCTGTGTAATGTTTATTCACAAAGTGCAGTTACTTCGAAATGTTTCTTATTCTGAGCTTTTTCTGCCCGGTTTATTTGTACAGTGCAGTTAGTTTTAAATGTTTTTTACACTGATGAGAGGTGATTTCTTGCAGTACAGTGATTTCAAGAGCATTCTTGTGCCCAGTAGACTTATTTTGCAAAGTTCAGTTATTCAGAGGCTTGTTATGCTATTGGGCATAGTTAAAAGTACTGACATAAATTTCTGGCATATGTATATGTGTGTGTGTTCGTGCATACTTGCAAAAACCTTCACTGGTATGTGTTAATATGGTAGGGGCATTTCACAGACCAGAACCACTTGTAGTTGATCAGAATATTGCAGAGAATTGGAGAATATTTTAGCAAAATTGTGATATTTTTATACAAGCAGCTTATTGTGACAAAGATACATGTACCAGGGCATTCATTTTGCTAAACCAAGCTGGGTCAGAGGCCATTGAAAGAGACCATTCATTTCTGTATGCACCAGCAGTATATGAAGAAGGGGAAAACTGCCATACTGTTGTACAGGCTGAATCAAGGGAAGACCCTGAGTGTTTGAAACACAAATTCAGAGAAATGTTCAACCCCCAGACGAATGTTACTTTAGAAAGGCATTTGTTTTACACAAGAGATCAAAAGCAAGGAGAAACGTTTGAAGCTTATATTACTGACCTGAGAAACAAAGCTAAAATATGTAGGTCTGATGACTTAAAAGATGAGTTAATAAAGGACAGGCTTGTGTGTGGTATTAATAGTGCTGCAGTGAAAAACATTTTGCTTCGTGACAATGATGTAATGCTGAGTGAAGCTATTGAGATTTATCAAATCCATGAAGTTACAGAAAGGCACACAAGTATGCTTGCAAGTCCTAAGAGCATGGTTTCAGTAGGCTCCAGAGGAAATGTAGACAGCACACAACATGTGGCTAGCAGAAGCAGGCCTAAGCACATGGCAGCTGTAACCCCTGCGGGTGTGGCAGGTAAAACCTGTAGCTTTCCAACAAGTACTAAGACTTGTTCTGTGAGGAGGACATGCTCAGTGCAGTACAAAGATGAGCCAGTAAAACTCAAATCAAGTTTTATTGTTAACTGTCACAATTGTGGTGCCAATCATAAGTCTAAAAGAGAAGTTCTTAGCATTTGGTCAGCAATGCCACAAGTATAAAAAATGGAACCATTTTCAAAAGTTTTACAAATCAAGTAAACCTCACACGGTTATAAAGGAAGGCCAGTTAAGAAAGCAAGTCAATCTTAAAGAGAGCTGCAACCCTACTTTCTACGTAGATGGTGTATCAGTAATTGGTGAAAAGGCTGATGCAGTAGATTTGCTGGCAAAGAACAAAGTGTTTTGTACTGTCCAGATCAATGGTAAATCCATCAAGCTCAAAGTAGACACTGCTTAAAAGTGTAATGTTATGTCAGCAGACACATCTGCTAAGGTGAGAGCTGGTGAGCTACTTAATGTGGCCAGTTGTGCAAAATTTGTAGCTTATGGAGCTGAAGAAATTCAGTCTGAAGACTCAGTTGTGCTTTCATGTTGTTTGGCTAGAAACTGCCACAGCTTACTATTCTATGTAGTCCCAAGACCTGTGTAGTCATTATTGGGTCTCAGAGACAGTTTGAGAATGAGTCTGCTTTCTTTTACCAAAGAAGTTCATCATATAAGCGCATGTCCCAGTTCCAATTTTACTGAAGCTATTTTCTCAGAATATGCTAATGTTTTTGATGATAAGTTCGGCAAACTTCCAGTTGTGTATTCTATGAAGTTAGTCCTAGAGGTCAGTCCAGTAGTCAGACCAGCAAGAAAAGTTCCAGTAGCTAAGCAGGATAAAGTCAAAGCGCAAATGGATAAAATGGTGCAGCAAGGTGTAATTTGTCCAGTTACTGAACCAACTGAGTGGGTGTCATCCATGGTAGCAGCCCACAAAAACACTCAGACGAAATCAGAATATGCATTGACCCAAAAGATTTGAACAAAGCATTAAAGAGACCACATCATCCTATGCATACAGTTGAGGAAGTTGCAGCTCTAATTCCAAATGCCACTATTTTTTCTGTCTTAGCTTCAAAATGTTCATTTTGGCAAGTGATGGTTGATTGCAAATCTTCACTACTAACTACTTTCAGTACCCCATCTGGAGTATATAGATTCCTCAGGATGCCATTTGGAATACATTTTGCAAGTGAAGTATTTCAGTGTGCAATGGAGCAACTTTTTCAGGTATTCTTTGTGCCATAATAGTAGATGATTTATTGGTTGAAGACAATGTTGAAGTAGAGCATGACAGAAACCTTAAGAAAGTTCTAGACAGGGGATGTGCAGTGAACTTGAAGCTCAATCCTCTGATGTGCAAATTCAGATTACCAGAGGTTACATATATAGATCATTTATTTACTAACACTACCTTGTGACCAGACCCATCCAAGCATGCAGCCATTCTTGAGATGCCATCACTGGATAATGTACAAGTTCTACAAACATTTCTTGGGATGGTCAACTATTTAGGCAAATTTATACCAGACTTCAGTGAGTTGACAGCAACTTTGAGAGAGCTGATGCACAAAAATGTTACATGGTCTTGGCTGGAATAGCAACAGAAAGCATTTCAAGACTTTAAGCAGGAAATTGTCACCCCACCTACATTAAGATACTATGATGTCAATAAACCAGTAACTCTTTCTTGTGATGCTTCAAAATTTGGTCTTGGTGTAGTTATTCTTCAAAAAGGCAAACCAGTACCCTGTGCATCTAGAACTCTAACCCAAACTGAAATGCAATATGCTCAAATCGAGAAATAACTTTTGGTAATAGTATTTGCATGTTCAGAGCTTCATGATTATATTTATGGTCAAGCTATTCAGACTGAAACTGATCACCAGACTATAGTCACTATTTTATAGGTTCATAGGTTCATAGATTAGTACTAGGCTAACTGCCTTTGTGGGCCATTCTAAGCCTAACCAATTAACCCATATGGCAATCAAGCCCTGCACCTTGTGTTTGTAAGGCAAATATCTTAACCATTATACTAACCTCCCCCTTAAAGAAACCTATACATTCAGCTCCAGCAAGATTGCAAAGAATGATGCTTAGATTGCAAAAGTACAACTTCAAAATGGTCGATACAAAGGAAACTTCTTTATATGGCTGATATCTTATCCAGATCACCCAGAAATACAATGGAACAGCTTAATACACAGAATTTTGACTTTGATGTCATGGCAGTGCATAATTTTTCTACCACAAGATGTGATGAGCTGAGAGATCATACATAGACTGATCCAACCACTACATTAATGTTTGATGGCTGTCGAAGCAATCCAGTGTACCACCTGAAGTGCAAATTTATTTTCCTTACAGACGGGAGATGTTGATGGAAGATGGCACTATTTTCAAAGGTCCTTAAACTGTTGTCCCTACTTCCTTACAATGTGAATACATCCAGATGTTGCATCGTGGTCACCCAGGTTCTGAATCTACCAAAAGAAGGGTGAGAGGACTAGTATTTTGGCCTTCTCTAGTAAAAGATATTGATAAAGTACTTTCTTCTTGTTCAGTATGCAGTGGCACTAAACTGCATTTATAAAAAGAGCCACTTCAGCTAAGTCAGGTTCCTGAACTTCCTTGGTCAACAGTAGCCACTGATATATTTGAGTGGAACAATCAGCATTACTTAGTGTTGGCAGACTCTTATTCGAACTGGTTTGTAATCAATTTACTACCTAACCTAATGTCCACTTCTGACAATGGTACCCAATTTACCAGTCAGTTGTGTCATAAATCTGCAAAAGAATGGGACTTCATACATCTTACTGGTAGTCCAGAATACCCACAGTCAAATGGACTTGCTGAACATGCAGTACAGAGTGCAAAGCAATTATTAGAGAAGTCAAAGCGTGGCAATACTGACATCTTTTTGAATTTACTCAATCTTAGAAATATACCCTGTGACGATACACTTGGCTTGCCTGCTCAGAGACTTCTGTCTAGGCAAACCAGAACAACATTGTCTATCAGTTCCAGTTTGTTGATGCCTAAAGCTAAGAACAATAGAACAATCAGATCCAAACTATTCAGAAAGCGTTCTTTCCAGAAGTCCAGCTATGGTAAATCGAGCAGATTTCTTCGTCCATTGAAAAAGGAGAGACAGTGAGGATACAAATGGCGAATGGTTTCGACCGGATTGGTCAAGTTACAGGTACATGTGCAGAGCCAAGATCCTACTTTGTAGAATCTGAGGGTGTGGAGTACAGGAGTAATCGCAGACATCTTCTTCCTGCATCAGAATCGATATTGCAGCATTGTTCCTGTGATACAGACTCTAGATCTCAGAGCAATCCAGACAATGTTCCTGTTGTAGAATGTGTTTTAACTGCTCGTTCCATTCTTGATGATGTTCCTGATGTCCCCAAAGTTGAAAGAGACAGTCCCAGTTGCTAGACCTAGTTCTAATTTCTGTGTCACATGATTTGGTCATATCTCCAGACCTAGTGTGAAATACACAGTAACCTGGACATAATTGACTATATGTATTTAGTTCTGTATAATTGCATGACATAGAATTATTTTCTATCAATTGCATGTCAATTAATGTCATCAATAATGCATGACCCACTTCTCAAAGAGGGAGGATGTAGAATAGTGTATGTGCATTGTACCCTTAAGAAGCATTTCAAGGACAGCATGTGCATATAAATAGCAAGCATGTGCTTGCTTCAATCCCATTTTGACAGTGCAGCCAGTGAGTGAGCATCTATGAATGTGATAGCTAGTTTGTTTATAAGTTTATCTAAGTTAAAGTTATTAAGCCTCAGTCCTGATATGTTTGTACATAATAAAGCTGCTTGAACAGAACCCACAAATGTTTGTCTGTTTTATCCTGACCAGATGAGCGACATTTTTATTCAACAATACACATTCATCCATTACATTTCATTTCAGAGCACACAGAAATTACCTCCCCCAAAAAGGACCACCCATGAGCTTCTCTCAAAGGTATAATATGTATACAAGAATTACATCCTGAAATTATTCCAGTAAGCCCAGACCGTATTTGACCAATACTAAATGCTGCTAAACCATTTTATCTCTTAAACTGTTTCCTAGTATCTGCATGTAGTTTCATGTGCCATCATCATTTAAAGCCAATAACTAGAAGATTCTTAAATTTAGCTTACATTTAAACAGTGACACTGCTATCTTATTGGTGTACTCCCAATATATGACTAAATCTATAATGCCTTCTCTTGACACACAACATAGATGAATCTTGTTCCACATAAATTATCTGTTGCATAGCCTTGTCATATTATTCTAACCTTTGTGAGAGAATGACATGCCAATCTAGCCAAGGTATTCTCAGGCAAATTAATCTTACTGCAGTAATAGCATTCCTTAAAATTTTAAAGGAGTCAGAACTTGTTTATTTCTTACTCATTTTGGATGACAGAATTTGGCTAATAATTTCAAATACTATCTATTGCAAGAAAGTAGAAAGTAGACCACGCAAACATTAACCAAATAATATGAATTTTAGAGCAATATTATTAAATAGATTTACAGACCCACAAATAATATCAAATCTGCACAACAAATATATTTATCTGTCAAGCCTGAATAGATTGGTTTCATAATGATCCAACATACACATAAAAATGAGTTAACAGCACAAACCGGAATATTTAACATCATCATTTGAGTATTAAATTCAAATATAGAAATCAATAATAAGCATATATAAGCATATACCTTACCTTCATTAATTAGTCTCTCTTAAAAGGCTAGGATTAAAATTGTCTATCTTAGCATCACTATTTCAGTATTATAGCTGGATGTTATTAATGCTTAAAAACAGCCATGTAAATTGGTGCCAGACACTTATAATGGAAAATCAGGCACTGACTGCACATTAATCACCTTCTTTTAAACATGAATCAGTATTCCCTCGAAACTTATATCTGCAAAAAAAATGCCTGTTCACACATTTCACCACTTCAGGTTTAGCACCATTCAAATAGCATTTGTATTAAACATTCTTAGCAACCATGTCATAGCTGAACAACATGCATGGCTATTTCTATATCGTGGTCTTATCCAAGTACCAACATGCACATTTACCCTTCTAGTTGAGAACAAAGATATTTATCATCTGCATTTAAATGTCACATGTAGTTAGTAGAAATATTCCAGATAAATTGTTTCCCTATTGAAATGTTGGCACTCAAAATGTCGAGTACCAATTAGGAGAAAAAAAAAAAGACTGAAAACACATAGGAAAGAGCAAATCTTGAAAAATCACTCTTCTTTAAAATTCTTTTTTCAGGGGGGGGCCTTGCACCCCCCATGTGAGGGGCAAGCACCCCACCCCCCCAAACTTATATATACCAACTCCTAGATTGCCATACCTTGGAAAAAAAGGAATACTCCAAGAAATGGCATCTCAGACTTAGTATATGTATGTCTGTTCATTCGACCATTCAGTCTCCCTGTTTGAGAACTCACTTTAGCGTGTCCCAGCATTTCAAATGGGTACCAATAAAGCGCATTAAAATTATTTCCATTCCAGACTGATACAATGAAACTGTTAACATTTATCAGATGACATTTGTTTATAACTGTCAAACGTGAAGAATAATTCTGTGTGAACTCCTCTTTATTCTTTATTTTTTCCTATATAGTATATTCACACAGCCAGCACGTTCCTTGATACATCAGACATAAACAAACCATTGCAAAATAATGCCTCTGTATTTTACCTTGCAAGACTGAGACATAAATAGTTAAGAGTGTAGAAATGTTAAACTACAATCTAAAGACTACACACATTATGGGTATCATGCAGTTGCAACCATCTCAGATATTACTAGCATGCATATATACGTACAGCACTCATGAACATAAGCATTAATGATTAAATTCCAAATGCCCAATCCAGCTCCCTAGACAGATATAATAACATAAGAATACAAATCATTTGGCAAGACAGCTCTCCATAATAGATTGTGGGACTTACACCATTCATTATCATAGTAAAGATTATACTAGTCTCTCTGGCTTTAATTTCTCCAAGTCTTTTGGGTTTCTAATACCATGATGGGAATGGTCCCAAGAAACTAGTATTGTTTCATTCTTTGATGTTTTCCAAGAATACTGTTCTCAGAGACTTCAATGTGCTCAGAATTGCCTCTGTCTGTAATTCATGTGGAGTTGCATCTATTGTTAGCATATCTTAATATGACTGTAAATTCTTTTTGTTAGACCTGTTGTCTCTACTACTGATGGAACTGTCTGTGAGTCTTTCTTCCATATTGTTTTTTTTTCTGCTTGAAAATCCTGGTATTTTATGACTTTACTTTTCTCCATGTAAAAGGCACTGTAATCACCTGTGTGTAGCAGTTTCAATGATCAGTGATACTTTTATCTTTTTTATGGACTACTGGTTTTCTTGCATCTATTTTTGTACTATTTGTAATGGACGATCCCATGTGATATACACTTCAACAATCTCTATAAGGCAATGTGATTCATGTTTCCAATATTTCCCAGTTACTTCTATATTACAGTGTTTTCATAGTCCTCAGTGCAATAGTCTTGCAACAATATTGTGCCTTTCAGTATACATGCAGTCTGCCATGAGTGTATCACACGCAACAAGATGTGAGATGGTTTCTAGTTCTGTTTTACAGAGGCTGCATTTCTGTTTCTCCTACTTTCTCAATGATCTTTGTAAACCAACTTGTACATAGGCCACTGTTCTCGGCTGCCATTATTAACCCTTCATCTTTTGGTTTCAATTATAGGTTCATAGGTTAGTACTAAGCTAACTGCCCTTGCAAGCCATTTTTAAGCCTAGCCAATTATCCCTTGTGAGACTCAAACCCTGCACCTTGTGTTTGTAAGGCAAACACTAAACCATTAGGCCACCCTCCCAACCCCTTCACCTGTCCTTAATCATTCGTATATCAAATCCTAGTCAACTAGAAGTTGTTCCAGAAGATCTCTGTACTTGCTGTTACATTTATGGATTTTTCAGTTTTCTTTCCTTCATGCTTTGTATTTTTTTTTGACATGTTCAGTTGTTGTCTGCTTCTGGTTTGACTTCCATTCGCCTTGATCCTAAATGCTTATGCTAAACTAATCAAAGATGTAATTTTAGACTTCTTCTCCTCATGTTTTAAAAACTTTCATATTGTTTGAATCTGATGAGATCAGTAGATATGTATGCAGTTTCATGACTGCAGATCCATACTGCCTTCAGAATGAGGAATATGTATAATCCTGTTATACACCAGTTTTTATATATCATTAGATAAGAATGAGGCATTTTTGCATTTTCTTGTTTTTGTGTCCAATTGCTCCAATACTTTTTGGGGCCCATCAATCAGCACAAAACTGTAAGTTACAACTGGAAAAGCAAATAGATTTATGGCTTGAACTTGATTTCTAGATATAAAGGCAGTTTTCAAATTTACAAAGACATGCATCTGGAGTATTTCTCCCCGGGCCTCCGCTGAAAATTGGCTTTGTTCCAAGTCAGACTTTCCCAGTTAACAAATGTTAAATAAATAAATAAAAATAATAAATATTAGTTTTAGCCTTTTGAAATATTCCTTACTGAGCTTTATTCTCACTTGTTCATGTTTTATCACATTCCTGTTGCAGGATGATATTTTCTTAGAGCTGCATCTTTCCTGTTTTGAATGTTTATCTTGCATATGTATCAAGACTAAATGTCATTCTTATATAATGTGAGAAAGTTTCTGTGCTTTCAACCCCTTATTTGATAAACTACACAGTTATAAGTCAGTCACAAAAATGTAGATGAGAAGTCTTTAAACAAGACTGGTTTCTGGGAGCTGAATTGCAACCATAGAGTAAGCTATTAAGTAAACAGCTTAATTGGTTAAAGCAACACAAAACAGAATCACCCAGATATTGTTATCCCTGAGATAATAATTTGCCCCTTGTCATAGCTCAACCGCAAAGTACATTGTCACTGTTTTATGATCAATGTAATGCTATTGATCAATATAGGTTATATCTTATACATCTTTAAGCATTTCTTTATCCAAGAATGTAAGATGCTGTCAAATGATGTTTTGTATTTTACATATGACATCCTTAAATTATTCACCATTTTACAATTTTCTATCGTGGCTTTATTTAGCAATAAGATATCTTTTTTCATATGACTGTCTTTTGTTACCCTTCTGTTCTTTTGCTATAATTCAATTGTTTTCCAAATGACTATAAACTCTGTCTTTTTCAGTTCCAAAATATAGTTTGTATATTGGTGGAAGGTAAGTTATTGGTCTATAGTTTTTAGGATGGTTTGCAGGTTCACTGTTAAGAACGAGTATCTTTTTTTTCCTGTTGTTAACCAAGCTGGGGTCTATTCAGGATGTGCATGTAAGTAATTCTTGCTCAAGGCAAAATCATTGTGTTCAGATGGAAATACTTTTGGCCAAAAGTTAGGTAGTGTCTGGGCCTGGAATTTTCTATTTAGGAGCTTTTCTTAATTTTGTCTGCATTTCCTTGACTATTACTTCATCCCATTTCATATCTTCTAAATTAGAGCAACTTACTGTTTCTTTTTATTATGTCCATTCAGCATATTCAGCAGTCTTTATAAATACCTCTTTATAATTTGCCTATTTCTTTCATTCGTTTTGGTGGTGTTTCTATTATTTTTACATTGTTTCCATATTCTCTATAAAACCTTTTTGGATCATCAATGAATTGCTTATTTTGGTCTTTTCCTTTTTATTTATCTGCATACGTTAAATGTTTTTTTGCCTGTGCTGCTATTTTTATTTTATTATTGACAATAGTGTATGATAAATCCTGGTTTGTTTTGATACTGTACATTATGCCTGTCTTTCTACATATTTTGATGATCTGTACACTTTTCTATATTGTTTTTTGTGGTAACACTTTATCCATTATTACTTTAGCTGGACTAATATATTCTGTTTATTTATTTTATATCATGTGAATTAATGTTAATAATCTTTATTAGTGTTTATCTGTTTTACCAATCTTTTACCATTTTGGGTCTTAATTTCTGTAATCAATTTCTTTCATCTATCTTAATATGTCTATCCATCTTTATTAAATCAAGCAGGTCTTCCCTTAAATAATTTTCTTCTAGACTGAGAGCATCTTCTTTACTCTCTTTTCCTGTGAGTATTCTATAAAAAGTTCTAGAACATCTTTCTGTGACATATTCTTTTCAGATGCACCCTGCTGGTTCATCACTTCAAAACATTACCTCTGTCAGAATTGCCACGGTTTTCTGCTACTTCCCCTTGCTATGCAACTTCAACAGGACATTCTTACTGGTCTCTTGTAAAAGGTTTAACAGCATTACCATGAGGTAAACCTTCTTCAGATGCCTCCTGTTGCACTTTAATCTTGGGCTCCTTTGATCCATCTGTGACACCCGTGTGCTGGCCCAGTAATCAAGGAGCCTCAATCTTCACCACTAGCACCAGTGAGGGGTGTGCACATTGGGAAGGATAACAAGTACACGCACAGTAAAGTACAATTTCCCTTAAAAGCACACAGAGATCACAGTCAGTCTGGGGCTGGTTTCTCCTTTTCTGTCCCATCTATATTAGATAATCAAACTTTCAAAAGTTCGACTTTCATATGGTCAGCACCATATAATCAAACTTTTAAAAGTTTGAATATCTAACAAAAAAAAACTACACAAATAACCTACCTGAATGTTTTAAGCAGGCGGTCAAGCCCCATTGCAACCCCCCATGTGGGGGCTGTGCCCCCCACCCACCCCGTTCTTTAAATATACCAAATCCGAGATTGCACTATAGTGCAGAAAAGGGAAATTTTCCCATTCCATGCTTTATGGAGATCTCCATTAAAACATTCAAAGTTTCCAAAATTCAATCATATGGTGTCGACCATATGACACTCGAACTTTTGAGTTTGATTATCTAATATAGACCCTTTCTCCAAATCCCCAATAAGACTCCCCACTGGCACAGCTATAGGGTACAGATCTCAACCTAGTGGTCAAGCCAAATCCTCCCGCACCCTCTCTGTCCAACCAGTGCTTCGTGTCCCTGCCCAAGTAGCTGACACACACTTTAAGATATGAGTTATATACAAACACACAGACACTCCTGGGGAAGGCTAGCACAGGTTCTCCAGCTATGCCCCTCTCTGCCCAGGCTATAAGGTAATAATCCACTGCCACCAACCACTATTTATCAGCTACTAATAAGGCCCTTACCAAATTTTACTGTGCAGTATTATTATCCAATTAGCAAGTGTGATGAACAGCAAGACAATCGGAGTGGCTTTACACAGTATCACCAAATACATGCAAGTACTTAAATTATCTCTACACAAAACAACCACAGTTGAAAGGTTTAAAAATATTTAATAATAAATAATAAAAACACAAGACAATACTTATTACTTGAACACAATGACATTACAGAGTTCAGAGATCACAGAAACCTTTAAAATAATATTGTAGGATAGTCTGACATAAATATAGAAAACAGCTAGACTAATCTTACTATTTCTCTCTATCCCTAAGAGAAATACTAAAGTCTAAGATCCTACTTACATACAGAGCAAAGGCAGAGTGCTGGTGAGTTGATGTGCTCAGGTTCAGACAAAATCCAAAATGGTTAATTCTCTCTCTCTGAGAAAGTCTTAAATTGATAACACAGTACTGCTAAGTCATTTCACTTTACATCATTCTTGAAACTTCTCTGGTTCCCAGGCTAACAGAAACTCAAAATTTACATTTCTTTTTGTAGTCTTGCACCTGGTCAGGAAGCCACTGTAATAAAATACATTTACATGTAAAATCTAGTAATTAACTCTGTCTTAATAACAATTATAAGAATTTGCTAGACCAGACATCATGTCTCCGAGCTTTGGGATCAAACACAGTTGTAATTCTTGACTTAACAGCTTTCTTCCAGCAGAGTGCACTGTGGTTATATTTTTATATGTGGTTATATTTTTGAATTTCAACATTTAACACAATTTTCTTACATTTAGTGTTCTTACATTTCAGAGAACAAGCCTGTGGATTATATTAATATTTACAATGACATAGAATTATATACAAAAGTCTATCTAGCTAGGCTGGCAGCCTTCACACCATCATGTTGCAATATTGCCCACATTAGATTCTAGACACTAAATCCTTCACTTCATAGATAAACCATAACTTCAATTTCTATTAGTTTAATGTCTACCTTACTGTTCCTCTTTTCTACATTCCTCTTTGTTGTCTTATTTATTTTCTATTGTTAAATGTTCCATATACGGGTGTCTTTGCTTGTATTTCTTTTCAAATTTCTTTGGAGATTCTTTTTTGTATTGCTTAGTTTGTCTTTTTCTTTTGCATGAATCTTGCACCATACCACATGTCTTTTTCTTTCCCATGTCCATGTTTCTTTTTTACCTTTCAATAATCTTGTTTGCAGCATTATGACAGTATTTTTTTCTTTCTTGAATTTTCTGTCTTAATCTTTGCACACATCCTCTATTTGGAAATAATCGGTTTCTTGTATAACAGTAACAATACACAATTTCTTCCTTATCTTCATTTGCCCACTTTGTCATCTTTATGCCCCTTTTTTTTAATTGTCAGTTTTCGTGGACTTCTTCTTTTTACCGGGGGGCATCCTCCTCCTGAGCCTGGCCTTCCTGTGTTGTAGGGATGTCTCCCTGACCAGTGTAAACCAGATGTGGACACATTGTCAATCTGATTTATTCATCCATTCCATTCTGTTCTTTCTGTTCTTCTTCCAATGCTAACTCAAGTGGAAGTGCACCGATTGTTGTAGGACTGGGTTGCTCATTCTCATCAACTTTTATGTCCAGCAGCCAATGTGCTACCTGTAACTTCACTAGTGACAATGGTGCATTCATAAGCCCGTAAATACCACTACTAAAAAAAAAACAAGTGCCAAGCTAATTTGCTGCACACTTGTGATCATCAAAATTATGTTTAATCATTATTGTGTGAGTTTTGCATTGAATGATTGGTCTCCCTGGGATTTCCCCTTTCAATGAGCTGCAACAGCCTCAGAGATGGCATATATAAGTGGGGGATGTGGAGGTGCAACCCCCCCCCCCAGCTGAGAGTTGCAGAGGCTTGCTTTTCATGTAGAAATACTTTTAGTTATGTTGTTAAGTTCATCTGCTGTTCACAGTTGAATGTTTCCAATGTTTTGTTAATTTACTTATGAGGTTTGATCAAAAACATTCACACTTACATTACAAATCCTGAAAATGTACCTTCATTCCAGTTGAAATAGTGAACTTATAATTAAAGTTTGGACTCTTGCATTATTTTTTAGCAGTCTGATTTGTGAACATAGGCTGATTTCTAAGTGCATCCATGTCATCATCTTTGTTTTAATAAATCCAGACAACCCAGACCATCCCCTTTTTAAAATATAACTTTGATGCAGGTTTCTTTGTCTCACCTTATCCTACAAATGGACCACTTACTTGATTGAAGCCATATCCTTTGCATTTCTAAAGTTTTAAATCAAATGTCACCCAAACAGTAAATGGTACCAGTACTTCATTTTGCTCTGTTGCCATATTGCCTCCATGCACATGACAAGTTTCTACCTGTTGTGCGCATATATTCAGCTGTACCATTAAATCTGTGTAAATCATATGGATACCTTCCACAGCAGCACTAAAATCTCATGGGGAAAAACATTTTGTTACTGATTTAGTCTCATTTTTCCATTACCAGGCAGACAATGTGCCATGAGCGTGACATCCCTCTCCATTACTACACCAAACATCTTCATATTGTTTTGCCATCTCAGCTGCCACCACCATTAATCTGAAACCATCAGGAAACATTAGCATTGAATTAATATGAAACAAATGACTTTGTTGATACTTTTCACCAAAATGTTCTCCCAACAACAAAGAGTAAGCATCCATCCACTAATCACCATGAATGTACATCTTGACCTTTACATCAACCTTTACGTTTCATTGGTGTTTGAGAAGCTGTTGATGACCCTTACCTGTTTTATATGAAATCACCTTGACTGTGAATCACTGTCTTGATCCATTCAATCAACATATAGCCTACTTTTTTCTCTGTATGCTTTTTGTCCTCCCTCGGCCATGTTGACGATCAAGCACCCCTGATATGATTTGACCCATTCGTCCACTAGTGGTGAGATGCCCCTATCCTGCAACTAGGGGAAGACCCATTTAGAGTGCTGTCATTCTTGGTGACTTCAGACTATTGATTGCCTTACTAGCATCTCAGCAATGAGAATAGTTTGAATTAGTGATAGTCCCCCCATTGGTGGAAGAATGAGTAACATACAGTTCTACCAGTAATGCTGGTGTGCACAATACCAACCTTGTGTGAATGAGAAATCCTATACACTCACTAATGAGACCTATCACAATACACTGGTTTAATGTGCTGAAACTCCACCTCCATTACACATTCTCCATGTGGCACCTCCTTGGAAGATGCACAATGAAGGGCTTTAACCCTTTCCATCATGTTCTTCCACAGTCTGTTAACTGAACTCAGGTTATTAAGGTCATATAAAAGGCTTTATCTCTCTAAGCTACTAAGACAGGCTAAGACATACCCTAGTTTGACAACTGAGAAATCCTACAAAAATGTAATACCAACAAGCCTAATACATTCCTGTGTGTTGTGACAAAACTTAGGAACATTTTGTACTTTGTTAAAAAAGAAATGGAAGGTGACAATTTTATCTCTTGAAAACCTTTTCTTCGTTTTAAAATAAATGGAAGGCAATTATTTTATCTCTGAAAGCCCTTTCTGCCCTTTGTAGTTCTTTCAGAAATAGTATAAGGTGAACCTTCCAGATAAGCAAATAGAGTTCTGGATTTCATGTCATTTATGAATGCCAACTTTTTCATTCCTGCAAGGAGATAATATAATCATATTTAATGAGTGCTTCACCTAAGTCATGCTGCAAAGGGAAATAACCCATCATTCTCTGATTATGAGTTAGGAGCATTATTCTTACCACTGCTTAGCTGCATATTATACAGCAAAAAGTCACTTTTCATTCATTAATTATGATAGCAAGCTTATCCAATAGTCTGTGATTGTTTGATGTTTACACATTGTCACATGGGCCTGTGCTAAACTTTGTTTTAAACATGAAAAGAGTTGAAAGCCATAGTAGGATGCTAAGAACTCAGACTTATTGAAATTCATATAGAGTTCTGAGACTATCTAATTAAAAAAACTACCTTTCACTTTAGGCCTGACTCTGTTAAGTTCAGTATTAATAAAGTTCAGTTGTATGTGCATAACATTAGTTTGTACGTTAAGTGAATGCCATCACTTCCCAACAAAATTCAGAAGTTTGTACTGTAATGGTTGTGGTACAAGACCAAAAATGGGGGGGGGGGGCTGTAGAAATATGTTATGTATCTTGCTGCTTCTTTGCCCCTTATTAGACCTAGATGTGATTCATGTATCGTATTAAGAATTCACCCTGTTAGCTGATTCACAACTGTTATTTTATTAGTCTTGACAAATTCAGACCTGGGAACAACTTACCGCTTTTCCAAAAGAAAAAGAAAAGTGAATTATTTTCCTTACCAGTGATTTGTATTCATGTTATTCTTTGTAAATAGTTCTGTGGACTGTTTTTCTAAATCAGCATCAGGACATCTCTAAAATTCTTTTCTTTTTTTTTTTTTTTTTTTTTTTATTTCTTGTGATATCAGTATTCACAGTATTACCCAAGGAATGTCAGGTTCTTTTCTTCCCAATTCTTCATTCTCTTTTATAAACAAATCAACATAACTGCTATGTGTACTTCTGTGCATGTTTTTTTATTTAATTTTCAGACTATATGTCTTTAAATTAACTAACTTTCAGATCAAGCCTTTGTAAATGAAATATCTTCATGCAATAATGTTTTGCATTCAATTAAATACTTTGCTCAGTTTATATAGATCTGCACAAGATCAAATCTTGTCAGTGAACAATGGAGCCTACACTATTCACACATTCTGTTAACAATAGTCACATTATTTTGACTGTGATTGGTTTTTAATGACAAATACACTTTCCATTCATTTTACTTCTTGCTCTATTATGTTCCTGAGAGCTACTGGTACTTTCCTTGAACATGCATCAACTGTATAGTAAATAAGCTTCTTTTTATGTGATATTCTCCTGGCAAATATTCTAAGCCTTTAAATAAATCAGCAGACTAAATTAGGTTTGGAACAAACAAATTTGTTCAGGGACATCTTCAGGTAAGGGTCAGATAGGAATAGTAATGGGAGTTAAGGTTTGGGGAGGGAGGAAGGGGTTATTAGGGCTGGGATGGTGGTGGAAGGAAGTTAGTGTGATGGGGCTGAAAGGGTTAAATTGGGAAAGCGGGAGGGTTGGGAGTAAATGAAGTAAGTGAAAGGAGGGGCTTACGTGGTTTTGTATGAGGGTAACTGTGGAAGGGATCAGATTTTGGCGTGAACTTGCTACTGCAGGTTTCTGTCCAAGACATCCTGTAGGTACTTCAGAGCGCAGGTAGGCCTTGAATTAAGAATAGGTGGCATGAAGGACACATTAACGGCATTTTCTTTTCCGTTCTTTCTTGCTGGGCAGCTTAATGCTTAGTTATTTTCCTTTTGAGGAGATTCAAATGGCCAGGTTTTCTGGAGATACTTGGAGTTTGCCAGACAAGTTCAGCCTCTTGTGGTTGCAGTTGTCTAGTATGATGTTAGTTTAATTACTGTGAGTGGTAGAACCCAGTGCTTAGGTCATGGCATTGGTGACTAAAAACAATTTATTTGGTGCCTTCGCAATCTATCGCAGCAGTTTTTGGGTAGTTCCATTCGAGCACCTCATGGTGACAGTTAAACTGTGATTGTACTACTTTCTTACAATTCCAGGTTTGGGTTATGGGCATGTTTGTGTGGTCTTCTCTTGCTTGCAGGTACTTATGTAGAGCTCTGCTAGCTGGTAGTGTCATTTCAAGCATTGGTGGTCTGTGATGGTGTGGCTGTTTGCTCCAGGAGCAGGTAGACAGAATGGTAGCTTTGAGTGTTAGTCTGGTAGATGGGGAGAATTGTGTTCATGGTGGCAGTATGGGCTGGTGGCTTCCTTTCCCCAGCTGAGTTGTTCAGGATGGTGTGTTTCACAGGTTTTGAGGTGCTTGTGACTAAAGGTCAGTTGCTGCACAGTGGTTTGCTGCTGGCCATTATGAGGGTGGGAGGAGGGTTGGAAAGTGCAGGTGAGCAGTTTGCACCTGCAAAAGAGGGAAATAAATAAAAATAAAAAGAAACAGGAATAGTTCCTGCCTGCCTAACATTGAGTTATTGCTCTGGAGCTGGTTAGGAGAGGGGGCAGTAAAATACTATGAGCAATTTATTTAAAGTCATTTTGAGAGGGAATTCTCTTGAAGATTTTTCTCTGGGTAAGTGAGGTAATTAGAAGTACAACAGATTTTATTTGGGGATAGTTGGTGAATGTATTTCAGAGGAACTCTCAGTGGGCGGTGGTCTTGGAAAGCCCTTGTGCTCAACCTCTTAGTGCAAGAAAGTGGACAAAGCCCAACAAGCTGGAGGGACAAGGTCAAAAATAGGGAAGTGTTAAATATACTGTTGTGATAGATTTGTGAAGGTTGCTAGAGTTGCAGGGTTTGTGTTAACATACAATTTCAGAAGGTTTTGAGGTTTGAAACTGTAGTGTATTCTTACCTTGGGCTTTAATCATCAGATCATCCTGGTGATGAAATACTTATTAGGGAAGGCATATTGGTGGGGGTGGGGGATTAGTGTAATGGTTAAATTCTGTGGGAGGGTGGCATGATTGTAAGGTATTTATCTTACAAGCACAAGTTGCAGGGTTTGGTTGTCACATGGGGGTTTCACCTTAGCCACTCAGAGTAATGCATGTAGTTTTCTTTTCAGAAGATTACCAAGGGGAGTATAAGAATAAAAAAAAGGAAAGCAAAAGAGGCATAGTCCACTAGCCAGGAGTAGGATACATGGCAGATGTGCAGAGTTTGTGGCAAAGATGGGTGGCCATCATCTCACAGGCAGAAGATCTGTTCTGAGAGTTTCCTAACATCAAGACTCCAGTGCTGGAAGACCCGGATGAGTCCAATAGGAAGAGGAGAAGGTAATCAGGAAAGTCACACTTGGAGAGTAGGCATGCAGCCGATGGAAGCTGTTGCAGCAGAGGTGCCAGCCACTGGAATGGTGCACGATATGGTCGCAGGTAAAGGTATGTTGTTGGGAGTTCATGTAGGAATGTCTGACTTGGTGCAGGTTGGGCCTAGTTTGGGGATAGGTGTGGGGTGGGTCATGTCAGGAGTCCAGTGAAGCAGCAGAAGTAAGGGAGGATCAACAGGGCCTTAGTGAGGTGCAAGTGGGGGCAGACACTGGGGAGAGTAGTGTAGGGCTGTCTATGGGGAGTTTGGCATTGTTCGTAGGTTTGATGGAGGTGCAACTATATGAAGATGGGTCAGACTTTGGGATTCATGTGGATGATTACTTGGCTACACAGGCTCTGGGGCATGGCAGGGGAGCAATTTTTCTGACTCCTAATATACTGTCCTCAGTTAAAGAAAGGGTTTTGAAAGGGGACCATGTTTATATCTTTGAGTTAATTGATGGAGAAGAGGTGCAGCACCTGTTGGAAGTGGAAACTGCAAATAGCAAAGATCGTTTGGCTGCTTTAGCAGCACTGGCAGAGGAAGTAGGTAGGCTGCAACCTAGAATATGGGAAAATTGGGTTATAAATGTTGTGTACTACATGGCAGTTTGGTTCAAGAAAGATGTCACTTTGGCTTTACCACACTTGGCTTATTTTCTTATGAGCCATGAGTTATGGTACGAGCAGAGGTTTTGGAAGATACCTTTGGAACTGTTTTAAGAGGGGGTAAGATAGGTGTGGAAGGGGTGGGAATATGTTGTCCCTTTAATGTGGGACATTGCTCATGGGTGGTGTGCTTGTTCTTGCACACTTTTGTAAGGTGTGTGGGGATACATCCAGCTGTGCAGTGTGGCTGGCAGGATCGCAATGCAGTTAATCTGAGTTCATTTTTAGCCTACTGATGGGGTGTTTTCAACATTTCATGTATTGTAAGGTCTGCAAGGGAGCGGGGGAATTTTTGCAGGCAGAGGTGGGGGTGTCCTTTCTGGGAACGATTGGAAGAATAAGGGGTGCAGATATTGTGGCATATGCTCAAGCAATTCCTAACTTGGCAGTGGTGGAGGAAATAATTCAAGGGTTTACTTGGAGATTTTTTATTAAATCAAGTATCAGAGGGGCCGGAGTAGTTTGTAAGAATTTGTGTTCATTGTGGGAGAAGGACGATATTTGGAAGATTTGGTAGAAAAGGAACGGTGGGTGGGTAGGTTATTGGTACACCTTTTGACAGTCCCCCTTTTGTCAGTTTTATGGTCTCATCATTGGACTTGGTTCCTAAGAAGATGGATGGTAATTTTTTTTGATTCACCATTTGTCTTATCTTCAAGGGAACTCTGTTATTGACTTTATTTCAGTAGATGATGCTAAAGTGAGTTGTGTCTTTGGATGATCTGATGTGGGTTATTTGGAGATTTAAGGATCCACGGTTGGTAAAATGGACACTGAATCTGCTTTCAGAAGGTGGTTCATTATCTGGATGACTTCTTAATATTTGGTGAAGGAGCATTAGAAGGTATGTGTGCGTTTGTGGGGATGTGTGAAGAATTGAGTGTTCTATTGGCTATGCAGAATTTAGTAGGCACATGCAAGGCACTGGTTTTCTTGTGATCACTGGAGGATGTAGGCCATGTTTGTTTTTTTTTACCAGAGGAGAAACACATTTGAAAGGAAAGATTAGGTGGATGAAATCCAGGAACAAGGCACACATTAGGGATGTTATGGAGCTGTTAGGGTTTATAGGGTCATAGTCATAGTACTAAGCTAACTGCCCTTGCGAGCCATTTTAAGTCTAGCCAATTATCCTTTGTGAGACTCAAACCCTGCACCTTGTGTTTGTAAGGTAAACACCTTAGCCATTAAGCCACCCTCCAATTTGCCAGGGCCATACCTTTTGTAGATCTGTAGTCTTTTAGTTAAAAGGGGAGGAGAGCAAGCATCATTGGGTGTGAGTTGCTAAGTTGGTGCATGCTGATTTAGCACTGTTGTTGTCTTTTCTAGAGCAGTTTATTGGCATTTTTTTTGTCAAATAAATTGGGTTGTTCAAGGGGATTTGCAATTGTTTACAGATGTGGCAGGGGGTATGGGGATGGGGCATATTTTGGGGAGAATGGTTTGCAGCTTGATAGCTGGCAAGTTGGAAGGACAAATGAAAGAAGGCTGTAACCTTTTTAGAGTTCATTCCAATTTGGACAGCATCAAAGATCTGACAAGAGAGGTTGCAGGGAAAGAGGGTTATTTTTCATTTGGACAACATGACAGTGGTGCGAGTGTTACAAGCAAAGACAGCAAGGTCTGAGATACTGTTGTGTGTATTACGGGAGTTGGTTTTGCATAGTTTGCTGATTAATTGTTCTTTTACAGGTGTGCATTGGCAGGTGTTCAAAATGGGATTGTTGATAGCTTGTTGATTTCAGTTTTCCAGGTTCCAACAGTTAGAACCAGAGGCAGTGGATAAGCTGATGGTGGTGCTAGAAGAAGTGTGGCAGATTGGCCTCAAATAATCACACAGTTGGTGCAAGAATCCTGGGCAGCTTCTGTAAGGAAGGCGTATGGCTGAGCATTGCAAAATTTTGATAAATTTGTGTTACAGCTACCTGAGGAGGAAGGAGTTTAGTTGGAAAAACTCTTCTTGAAGTACTTAGCAAGTTAAGTAAGTTAAGTCAGTTAAAGTGGACTTAGCTGCAATTAGTATATTTGTGTAGCTCCAAAAATGCCAAAGCAATGCAAGTAAAATCACCCAAAATGCATATAGATGCATATAAATATATGCTTTACATTATAATTTTTCATGAACAAATGCCTTATAAACTGACGGCTATTTTGTATTAAATATAATACATC
Source organism: Protopterus annectens (assembly GCF_019279795.1). NCBI lineage: Eukaryota > Metazoa > Chordata > Ceratodontiformes > Protopteridae > Protopterus > Protopterus annectens. The sequence continues at coordinate 1,323,595,865 of NC_056729.1, forward strand.
TTATACTATTTATGATAGCAGTTTGAAAATTAATCGGCTTTGAATTCACATATTTAAATGTGTTATTAAGTTCACAAAGCATTTTTAAAGTACATATTTTTTAGTAAACATTTTTAGAAATGTTTTTATTTATCTATTAGCGTAGGTTTATGCATATGGCCAATGTTTTTTGATGTTCATAACATCGTAGAACTGTTCATCAGGCTAGTACCTAGTACTAGACTGACTGCGAGCCATTTAAAGCTAGCCAGTTATCCTTGTCCTGTGAATTCAAACCTGTACCTTGTGTTTTGTAGGCAAAACACTTAAACCATAGGCCCACTAAGGTGTTTACCAAACTAAAGGGAGGTGGAGTTTGCCTTCTAAGCAAAAAAATGGACAGCCACTCACATTACTGTTTTTAAACATGTGATAGGAAAGAGGGGAATTTAAACTCCAGTGTTGTTTAAAAAGTTTTTTATCTGAAAAAGTTGTTTTTTGTAAACAACGAAAAGCATTGTCGAAGCTTAATAAAATTGTTTCCTGCATCTGTGTGGAAAGAGGTCGTGTTTTGGGCGATTTGACTTGCATTGCTTTGGCGTTTTTGGAATTTCTTGCAGTGTTTACATTTTACGAGTTTGTCCTTTACATTTGTGTAGCTGGCAGGGTTATATGAACCTTGGGCTGTGGTTCAGATGCTGAGGGGTTAGGGTAGGCTTGATAGCGTGAAGACTGACTGACAATAGTGGTTGACAAGACAAATTTTAAAGGTTTTGATGTGGAGTTTAGCTTTGGTAAATGGAGGTTCATAGGACTATACATTATGGGTGACATTGGCTTTATGGATGTATTATGATGTTTTTAGGTGTTGGAGTTGTTAGGGTTGTTGGTTTAGCAGGATGTTTCAGTGTTTCTGTTTCTGTGCACATTTGGTGTGTAGATCAAAAACAGATCAGTTGGGGATGGGCATGCAGATTGTATTGGGAAAGGAAAAGAATGCTTGGTTGTGTCCAGTGGGTTGGGCTAGCATTGTTGGACTGTCATTCTGTCCTCAGAACTTCTTTTTCATTTAGCAACAGGCAAGGTGATAATGAGTAGTGAGTTGGTATTTGTGATGAGGAGAGATTTTCAGTGTGTTGGTTTTCCAGGAGATATGTTTTCTACTCAATCTTTTTGCACTGGAAGAGATACATATTTAGAAAGTAAAAGCAGATCAACTGAAGTCATTAAGAGGGAAAGGAGGTTCTCATTTTTGGTCATTCAAACATTCATTAGATGGCAGGGAGAGCTGCAGTTAGGCCAGAGGCACACATTTAAGTTCATAGGTTCATAGGTGTTTACTATCCTAACTACCACATGGGCCTTTTTAAGCCTAGCCATGCATCCCAAATCTTTGACAAGTTCTGATACCCTTGATAAGTGTAAGCATGGGCCTGGGAGATGAACCATTTACAGGTTACCTGTGTCCATTAGAGACATAGGTGCCAAACCAGGGATGAATATCTGGTTTCCCATCCAAGTGTCCAAGTTGCACTTGAATTGGGTTAGGGAGAAACTCTGCTTCACATGGATGGGGAGCCTGTTCCATAGACACTGTGTTCTCTGGGATACATGCTTATCTCTCCAGCAGGTTCTATTTATATCACAGGCAAGGTTTAAGTCTTTAGAATGGATAATTCTGGTGTTGCTTGTTTTGTGGATATGCAGGAGGTCCATCAGAGTGGGGTCTGACAATGCCCTGTATGCCAGGCATAGAGCTCTCCTCAAAAGATTGTAGGAGACAGAATACAGGAATAGGGCCTTGAGGCAGTCTGCGTAAGACATTTTATTTACACCCTGTATTTTTTTAGTGAGAAACTTTTGTGGACATCCCAATTGTTAGATATGCATGGTTAGGTAAATACCAAAGGGGGCACTGTACTCAGTGAAAGTTCTGATAAATGCTGAATACAGTGGAACAATGACTTCCTTGGACTTAGTTGCCATACCTTTGCTTATAAGTTGTGCAACATAGAATGATTTACTCACCACTGTAGACACGTGATGGTCACATGTTAGATTACTATCTATTTATGTCCCTAAATCCCTGACTACTGAGTCATCTCTAAGGGGTGTGTTGTCAGTATGATTGTTACCAGGGATGGATGACTTCCCAAAGGTACTATTATGCATTTCTTGGCATTTAGTTTTAGTCCATGGCTCTGACACTAATTGTTTGTGTCAGTCCCTCCTGGAGAACATTTATGTCAGTGTGAGTTTCAATGACAGCTCCTAATTTGCAATTGTCTGCAAATTTAGTTAGCCAGAGACCACTGATATTCACCTTGTCTTCTAAGAAGTAAATGTCAAAAAGGAGCGGTCCAAGGACTGATCCCTGAGGGACTCCACTTGTGACTGGCCACTTTGTAGAGGTGGACTCCCCAATTCTAACTTCCTGGGTCCTGTGTGTGAGGCAGTTGGCTATCCACCGGGTGACATACAGGTTTGTACCTAACTTCTTAAATTTGTCAACAATGTCCAAGTGAGGTATTGTGTCAAATGCCTTGGCCAAATCAAGGTAGGTAGTGTGAATGTTTTTCTTCTCATCCATTGCTTTGGTGATCTTTTCAAAGAAGTCCACCAGGCTGAATAGATATGATCTGCCCTTGAAGAAACCAAACTGGGTTAGGTCTAAAGTCTGGAGGTTTACTATATCTCTATTGAGCTCCATGATAATTATTTCCATGGCTTTACATATAAGACTAGTGAGACTTATGGGTCTGTAGTTTCCAGGGTCTGAGATGGCCCACCTTTGTGCAGAGGGATGACTGTTACCTTTCTCCATTCATGAGGCATGAAGCCTGTTTGGGGCTACAGTTAAATAATAATTCCAGAGGCCCTGATAGGTCATGTTTCATACTATTTGGAAGGCACCCTGGGATATAGTCTGGATCCAATGATGCACTGTTCTTGGTCTTAGAGAGAACATTAAGGAACTGTTCCCTAGTGATAGTAGGGGGAGTTATATTTGATGATATTTCCTGAGGGAAGGTTGAGGGGGAGAGAGGGGTAAAGTTGGAGCTGAATTTATCAGGCAGGAGGTTTGCTATATTTTCTAGCTCAGTATAGGTGGCTCCATTTACAATGAGCTCTGCACACAATTGTGTATTGCCTTTGAGGTTGCAGATATAGCTAAAGAATGCTTTCTGACTGTCCTTGGCCTAGGAGGCCAAACTTACCTCAAATTTGGCTTTGATAGACTTTATTTGTCTTCTGAGTTGTTTAGTTTGAATTTGGATTTGCATCGTCTCGAGTGATGAGTCATCTGGCATGGTGTCAAAGGCCTTAGGTGGCATTGGCTCGCAGATGAGTTTGCTTTTATACAGTCACTAATTGTGCTCCCACATGTTCTAGTTTTTTGGCAGGTAATGATTTGGGAATAAATCTGAAGTGACGGTTGGTAGTTAGAATAAATAAAGACTGGATATGTGTACCGTGTCATCGGAGGTAGTACCACAGTTATTTTGGAGGCATGCTGGCAGTTTTTTTTTTTTTTTTTTTTTTACGTTGGAGAGGGCTCATCATTTTGTTTATTTTAGGCTAGTTAGGAAATTGGCTGCTTTGGGTATTTATATGATAAAGCATAGGGCTTTTGATGACAGTGATACAGTTTAGTTCAGAAACAATGGAGAACACCTGAATGAGTTTGGTTTGGGCCTATTTAATGTACACTTAAGTTTGTTTCTGGAGAGTTTGTTGAAGGTTTTGGAGTGACTGAGGGGAAATAGCATGTGTCAGGTTGGTTGTCGGGGAAGAGAGGAAGGCTTTTCCCTCTTCTGTTCCCCCCTGGTTTTGGATGTTTGATTTAAAGAATTGGGAATGAAAGTGAGCTATGGGATGCTGCTTGATAAGTAAAGGTAAGTGAGTGGAGGTGAGGACCCTGCTTATTTGGTTCAGGTGAGCGGGGTTATGCTGCCCTAGTAAATGGATATATTGATGCTCATGCTGTGATTAACAAATTAAAATATGGTTCAATACAGGTATGTTTATGGAAGTTTAATAAAAGTAGTCAAATGTCATTTGGTGTAGTGTATTTACTGAAGGAGACCGGAACAAATGATGTTTGGAACAAATCAGTTTTTTTCTGGGACATCTCCAGGTGTGGTTCAGGTAGAAATAGAAATGGGAGTTAAGGTTTGGGGAGGGATGATGGGGTTATTAGGGCTGGAATAGTGGTGGAAGGAAGTTAGTGTGGTCGAGATGGAAGGAAGTTAGTGTGGTCGAGATGGAAGGAAGTTAGTATGGTCGAGATGGAAGGGTTACATTTGGAAAGTAGGAGGGTTGGAAAGAAATGAGATAAGTGTAAGGAGGGGATTAAGTGGTTTTATGAGTGTAACTGGGAAAGGGATCAGATTTTGGCAAGAACTTGCTACCTGCCCTCCCTCTCTGTCTTAGGAACATTGAAAATGATGTGGTTATTTCATAAGGTTTGGTGTAGAAGAGGGTCAGGCTTGTCCCACCTCTGCTCCCCCTCTGGTGTTCGATGTTTGATTTAATGAGTTGGGGAATGAAAGTGAGTAGTGGGATGCTGCTTGATAAGTAAAGGTAAGTGAGTAGAGGTGAGGACGCTGCTTATTTGGTTAGGGTGAACGGGGTTATGCTGCCCTAGTAAATGGTTATATTGATGCTCATGCTGTGATTCACAAATTAAAATATGGTTCAATACAGGTATGTTTATGGAAGTTTAATAAAGTTTATCAAATGTCATTTGGTGTGGTGTATTTATTGAAGTGGACTGGGACAAAAGATATCAGAGAAGGACAGAGAAGACTCTGAACAAGATGGCTGTATGTCCCTGTGATTGAATCTGTACACACACACACTCCTTGCCTTTCATGTTGTAAACTTGTGTTTCCAGGATTAGCTTCATACAAGCTGAACAACCCAAAATGATAGGGGAATTTTCTTCTTTAATTTCAATTTAAAACAAGATTGTTTATGAATTTATTAGCCTTTGAATCAGCAGCTTTTTGTGGCACCCTGCATAAGCTAGCAATGTGCAAGCAGCTCTGTGTTCAGTGTCTTTTCATCACAATCCTCCAAATATATCTTCAGATAAAGTTGTACACCCAGCATATATGTTCAGTTCAGAGTCAGTACTTTGCTTATTAAATCCAAGCATTTATTGCCAACAATCTGACATGCACACATTGCCTCGATGCCTCTGATGTAATTTCATACATCATTGCATCACAGTTATTCACAGTTTATCTAAGTGACATTACCTTCCTTGAGTATGGTGCCTGAAATATACAGCCAGTTTAAGAGTTAGAGTTTGCATCATGAATAAGAGAGGTCCTGTCATGAAAAGTAGTAATAAATTAGAGTTAAATATAAGAAAAACTGTGACAATGAGAACTGGAGCAATTTGACAGGTTCACCATATTACTGTGACAATGAATTTATTGAAGAGGTTGAGCAGTTTAATGACTTTGGTATAGTGATAGATGTTGAAATGAAGTTAGACTTCACATAGCTCAAATGCTTTTTAGTGCTAGCCATAAACTAGATACTCCATAATAAGTTTGTTGCACGTAAAAATCCATCAATTACTGTACCTCTTTGAGGGAGTTTACCAAGGCTTGTCCTACAGTATGATAATAATATGCGATGGCCTAATATTAAAAATTGTAACAGTAAAATAGTGATGATCCAAAATTCTTTCACAAGGAAAATTATGGATTTCAGAGGGCTTCTACTCAAAGCTAAACTGAGGCATCTTAGATTATTTTCTCTTTTCCATAGTCAGAAAATATCTGATTCTAACTTACCGAGTTCTTAAAAATGAATTGATATAATGTGTAGCCCTCAAAATGAGGAAGGGATGTAGGGAATAGAGATAGTACACTATGTATGTGCAATTTTATAACAACCATAAGGCAAATGGTTTAGGCCAATGATGATTAAGGAATGGAGTGATGTACTAGTTTGTATTTCAAAACAGCCCAAGATAATGATATGGAAAAAGGATTTGTAACCTAAATTAATGTAGGCAGTCATGAAGCTTTCTGGACTTCTTGATCTGATCTTTAACTGTAGTATAATATATAAATAATAGGAAGTACTACTAGCAAACAAAGGTACCTGCACAGTATGAAAAAGAAGCACATAAAATAGTAATGTTAATAGACCAACTGTGCAGGATCCACCCAGGCATTCGTACGAACCATATCAGGCAAAGTCCTTCTGATAGAGCACAATACACGAGCCAAAGAAAAGCCCTTAAAAGTACTAAAAAGCACTTAAAAGCACTAAGAAATTCAAGTATTCACTCAAATGTCTTTTCAAACCACAAGTTCTTTCAAACAGTTCCTTCCAGTAAATCCAATTGCGTAGTAAACAGTAGCTTTTATTTACTCAAGTAAAAGTGGTAAGCGCTTTCGCTATGTAGCTTTTTCAAACCATAATGCATCCATTCACAAAGCTCGTATATATATATATATATATATATATATATATATATATATATATATATATACGTATAAGCACCTCCTTATTACATTTAATTAGACAATAAAACAATAAATCAATTAACTTAACCTCAATTTTTAAAGGAATATTCAAATTTCAAGTACCTTAATAGCTTAAAATACTGTTCAAATAAACTACATATGCTTACTACAATTCTAAAAACAATGTATATTTTTAAAACATATATCATGCATATGAATTAATTAAGATATAGTATACAATAATATACAATCATGAACTTTATATTAAAAAATATATATGTGTAAATTGTTAAAACATATACTAAAAATATATTCAATATTTAATAATTAATATTTAATATTTAATACCCCTCCCTTTTAAAGTAGGTTTTAAGGGAATTTTTTCATTGAGTCCAGGGGGATTATGTGCCTGTAATCTAATTATCCAGCCTGTTTCTATTTGTTCAGTACGATTACGTACATCTCCCCCTCTTTGATTAGGTATGTTGGTTTGCATGATCATAAACTTAAAAGAATGTGTAGGCCCCTCCTTAAGAACATGTTTCGAGAGTGCATTAACCTCAGATTTAATTCTAATTTGATAAACATGTTCCCTTATTCTATTTTTAACTTTCTGTCTGTTTTACCCACATAGAACGCATTGCATTCCATGCAGGTGGCCAAATACACTAGATGTTCTGAATCACAAGACCCAGTAACATAAAGGTATAAACCTTAGAAGTAAGGGGATGTACAAACAAATTATCACTACTAATGTATACACAAAAGTTGCATTTACCATATGATGTGGTTCCATTAAAACCTGCCTGACTGGTTCTAACGTTACTTGGAATGCATAGTAGTCTATGTAAATTCTGTTTGTTTTTATATACAAACTGAGGATGTTCACCCACTAGCTCCTTAATACCAGGATCAGTAGTTAAAATATCCCAATGTCTACTAAACACATCTTTAATTATTTTTATATCTTGAGTGTAAAACAAAGCCACTTTCTGCTGCTTGCCTTCATTTTCACTCTCTACTTTGTGTTGATCTATATAAAAACTTCTACCTCTATCTGAAAAATAAGGACATGCTTTATTTTCCCTTTCTTGGTACACCTCCGAAAAACATTCCTTAACTTCTGTATGTTTATAATTACGTGCTAACAGCCTTCCATTCAAAATTTTTAACTCAGCCTCATAGTCACTCTGTAGGGGGTTCAACCTGGAAGCTCTAATGGCTTGTCCTTTAATAATATTGGTGAAAATATGTTGTGGGTGCATACTATTTCTATGTAACAATGTATTTTTATAACAATTTTTCCTATGCACCCCAGTATTAAAATTCCCATTTTCTAAACGCTGTATAGACACATCTAAGAAAGCTATATTGTCCTTAGAGCTGACCATGGTAAATTTTAAAAATGAAGTGGACAAATTCATTTCTCCATGAAATCTATTTAAATCTTCAGCTGAACCATTCCAAAGAAAAAATAAATCATCTACAAATTGTAAAAACAGACGAACCTTTGAAACATTTCAGAATGAAAAAGTTTTTGTTCTTCCCACAATGCCATTACTAAGTTGGCGTAGCTATTGGCACAAGAAGTGGGATATTTTAACTACTGATCCTGGTATTAAGGAGCTAGTGGGTGAACATCCTCAGTTTGTATATAAAAACAAACAGAATTTACATAGACTACTATGCATTCCAAGTAACGTTAGAACCAGTCAGGCAGGTTTTAATGAAACCACATCATATGGTAAATGCAACTTTTGTGTATACATTAGTAGTGATAATTTGTTTGTACATCCCCTTACTTCTAAGGTTTATACCTTTAATATTACTGGGTCTTGTGATTCAGAACATCTAGTGTATTTGGCCACCTGCATGGAATGCAGTGCGTTCTATGTGGGTGAAACAGACAGAAAGTTAAAAAATAGAATAAGGGAACATGTTTATCAAATTAGAATTAAATCTGAGGTTAATGCACTCTCGAAACATGTTCTTAAGGAGGGGCCTACACATTGTTATTAAATATTGAATAGATTTTTAGTATATGTTTTTAACAATTTACACATATATATTTTTTAATATAAAGTTTATTTTTTAATATAAAGTTCATGATTGTATATTATTGTATACTATATCTTAATTAATTCATATGCATGATATATGTTTTAAAAATATATATACGGGGTGTGAATGGATTCATTATGGTTTGAAAAAGCTACATAGCGAAAGCGCTTACCACTTTTACTTGAGTAAATAAAAGCTACTGTTTACTACGCAATTGGATTTATTGGAAGGAACTGTTTGAAAGAACTTGTGGTCTGAAAAGACATTTGAGTGAATACTTGAAGAATTTCTTAGTGCTTTTAAGTGCGTTTTAGTACTTTTAAGGGCTTCTCTTTGGCTCGTGTATTGTGCTCTATCAGAAGGACTTTGCCTGATATGGTTCGTACGAATGCCTGGGTGGATCCTGCACAGTTGGTCTATTAACATTACTATTGTAGTATAATATATGTTTAATCTATTCAGTTTAATAGGACTTTCAAATATGTTTTCATATTTCTTTTGAATGACATGGAACGTTTTTTGGACACACTTTTCAATCCTTTTGCACATCCTTACCGTGTTGTTCTGCGTAGTATTGAGGCTATAAAATACATTGAAATTAGGCCAAAGCCTCTCCTCATGCCTGTAACCACAACATCTATATAACATTTAAATTTCAACTGCACATTTTGTCTTTTTTCTTTTTTCTTGACTCCCTTACAGTTGTGATCCATTTATGTATGTCTCTAACTTTTTATACCCATTACTGTTACAATCCATTCTCACTTTATTTTTCAGTTTACATTTTTATTTGATTCACATTTTACTTTACAAATAACCACTTACTCATTTATTTATTTTAACTATGTATGGGAAATTTCACTCGCTTTCCACACATCTAGATTTTTGCTGAGGTCCTGTTCATTTCTCCTCACAGCTTGCCCTAATTTCATTATTTCTTGTATCACACAATATTGTGCTCTTTATTAATGAGCATTCAGCCTATAATTGTTGATAATTACCAGAGTTCCTCAGGGTATTACGCAGCTTTTAGCTCAGCAGCATAAGCATCTATATTCTCTGCAGGGAAATTGTGCCCTTGTAAAAAAATGAATTGCTAATAAATGGCAAATTATTTTTTGGTCTATAATAATTTCTGGATCTCTTTCCTTATCTCTTCTGTTTTGTTTCCTTCAAAATACCTTCAATGCGTCTTTACGAGTAACAAGAAATGTAGCACAGTTGCCTTATTTAAAATAAAAATCATCTCAGAAAACACGAATAAATCTGCAAGTTAGAAGCTATTATAATGCAAACTACAGTCTATTAAGCACCAGTTTGTCAAACTTCAAGGATCCCCATAACCCCAAGACCACTGCACAATTATTCACAGAAACCCTGTACAAACATGCAAATGGCAGCATAGATGATGCTATAGCTACTGGATGTAAGACCAAAATATAGACTATAAACAAACCCCACTGATGGAATTCTCCCCTCAACAGGGTATATAAAAAAGAGAAAAACAAAAACAAAAGAAAAGGTCATGGCCAGAATCAGAAAGAGTGAATACCATAAAGGCAAGAGCTTTCTGATATCTGAGTCAACTTAGCAAGACACTAAGAGGTCTAATTAAATTCAGCAAGGCCAGTTATGATATCCGGATAGTCTCTCTGGGACAGAACAATCACAAGACTTTCTTCAGTTATGTCTAAAGCCATAAAGGTAGTACACAGCACTGTACTGAATTGATGGTAAATGGCACCACCGTCAGTGATCAGGGAGACATAGAGAATTTGCTGGCTGGTAAATTCATTGTTAACTTCACTTCCCACTCCTCCCTGGATACCCCTGTGAAATCCCTCCTGGCATACTCCCTCAAACTATTAGCAGGGATCAGCTTCTGGAAGTGCTCACAAAGGTTAAACTGGGCATTGTCAGTATCCCCATTTGCCTCCTGAATAGTATAAAACATGACCTATCAGGACCACTTGAAACACTCTTCAACTACACCCTCAAAACAGGTTGCATACCACGTGACTGGAGGACCTGAATGGTCATTCCTTTTTATAACTCATCAACATCTATGTGGTGTGGAATGGCACACCTCTAGAAGCCTGCACACATCTTGCATTCCAGAACATTTTCTGAAACATAAATTAGAAAAACAATATATGAGCAAATGTAAATATTTTGTGAAAATAAAAGCTATTACAACTGTACCAACAGCAATGTTATCAGAAAGAAGTATTCTTTACACTGATAATAGTCAATGCATTCATACAGGAGAATTTAATAAAGCCTACATGTTTTATTTTTACTGTGTAGGCATCATGTCATGCTGCTTACACAAAAGTAAGCAGGTTTAAAGAAAAATTGGAAAAAACAAAATTAATATTATGTGACAGAAATGTATTACAGGACCTTGCGTGGAGTATCTGCAATGGTGCATTGGTGGTGTTGCTAATGTGGTAGGGCTGTGAAGCATATAGTTTCCAGGCTGTGAGCATGGATCCCTAGGCAAATGAGGTAGCATTACTGAATAACATAAAGGGGTAATTGTGTCCGCATATCCCCTTTGTGTAGGCAGAGAACCATGTTGGTGTCTACAGATGAGATAGCTGACATCAGGGGAGGGTGTGTCCAATGATTTCTAATCTTATTTCAGCTTAGCTGCACCTGTTTACACTGTACTCTGGCATGCTGAGGGTGACCTTTCAGTGGTTTGTGTGCACTAACTTCTAAGCTTTGTTTAGCTAAGGGGTACATGTTTCCAAGTGTTTGTGAGGCACACCACCATGCTGAGCGTGGAACTCTGGAGGGGTGTACATTGAGTGCTAAGCTTTATTTACCTATGCGGTGCATGTTTGCATGGTGTGCCACAGTGCTAAGTGTATCTAAAAGTCAATCACATATTAATTAGTTTTGACCACTGTTTAACTTAAACTAGGTCTATTCAATGAAGTTAATTATATACTAGGTAGGTGGAATGCATCATATGCAGCCAGTCACACAATCAGCACCTACAGAACAGCACTATAAAGTATGCATACATCTTAAAATCTGATTTTTTTCCCCCATACTCTGCAACATTTTTGTACAGACTTGGGAATTTTAACTGAGAGAATGCTAGGGGCTCCTGCAGGTCTGCTACATCTGGATGTGCTAGATGCTGAAGTCAATGCTGCTGCTGACAATAGGCCTAGACATAGAAGGAGATGAGTATTCAGGCCCAGGGTAACCCTCCAGGAGCTACATAAGCTGGAGATTGTAGAGCACTACAAGGTGGACAGGGGCATACTACAAGAACTCACTGAGCACTGCCACCCTCAACTCAGACACAGAGCCAACAGAGGGGAACCCATCCCAGTGGAAACAAAGCTATGTGTAGCCATTAGGATACTATTTATTTTATTTATTTATTTTATTTTATTTTACATTTGTTAACCAGGAAATTCTGGCTGGACCAGGTCCATTTTCAGTGGAGGCCTGGGGAGAAAAGCTCCGGCATCGTTATACAAATACAGTACATCCTGCATAATACACAAAACAGGTTACATCATGTATGCTGAGCATAGTAATATAACAAGAAATTAATAAAACACTCCAGGTAAAAGAAGATATAAAACATAGGTAAAAGACAATGTCAGTTACAGTACATCCAGCATAATACACAAAACAGGTTTCGTCATGTATGCTGAGCATAGTAATATAATAAGAAATTAATGAAACAATACTAGCAACAGATACTTTCCAAAGACCAACTGGGGGCATGATGGGGGTCTCACAGGCATTAGCATCCAGAGTACTCCACCTGTTCCTGGATGCCATGCTACCACATGCCAGTCAGCACACGTATTTTCCCCTCACCCCTGAGGTGAGGGCCAGCAATATGCAACACTTCGAATGTGTAACACACTACCCTAAGGTACTGGGTGCCATAGATTGCACTTATGTACACATCAAGTCACCACCCAGTGAGAATGGTAGAATCTACATCAACTGCTAGGGGTATCACTCCATCAACTGCCAGGTCATGTTCAATGCCCAGGGGATTATCATGAATGCATGTTCTGGCAGCCCTGGCAGTTATCACAACTCCCATATCTGGCACACATCACAGCTGTACCACCATTTCCTGGGGGATGCTGGCTATGGACTGGAGCTGTGGATGATGACACCCATCAGAAATGCACACGCACCCACAGAAGAATGCCATAATGATGCACATGCACAAACTAGGAACATCATAGAACATGTGTCTGGCCTTCTAAAGTCATAGTTTCAGTGCCTCAATATATCTGGTGGAGTTTTGCTGTACTGTCTAGCCACATGTGCACATATGTTCACAGTATGTGCCATGCTACACAATATGATCCTGTGGAAACAGCTGCAGCAGGATCAGTAAAGGGAAATGGATCCACAGCCCACAACCCCCCCGCCCCAGTGCCTAGGACACCACAGGCACAACAAGACTTGGAGAAGGAACTCCCTGATGATGTCTCTGTAGGCAGACGTAGACATGCCCGGTATGCCCTGGCTTTAGCTAAGAGACAACACATAGCACATTCACTGACAACCTAGGGCCCTAGGGACTGACACCTTGCTCATACTCACATACATATATTAAAATTGTTGATCCCAGCAACCCACATAACCTGTAACTATCCATGTATTGGCTGTGTATTGCTTGCATCACACAGAGTCAGCCCTGAGCTACAGTTCTGTCAACTGCTGCATTCACAAGGTAAGTTTCTAACCTATATACTACTTGCACGGATTACTATACTATGGTATTGTATGTATGGATCTGCTGCATTTATGCAAGGAAATATAGTGGGCTATGTGGACAGAAGTGACATCCACATGGGACTACAGATACCCAGTCAAATAGTATGCGTTCCCTTATAATCACTAGGCCTCATGGTTGAAATACTCATTACATCAAATAAGGGAGATGTTAAACAGTGCAGATCATGTGTTGTTGTTCCCCCACCCCCAACACAACAGTGTTCTCATATAACTGCTTGAACAGTAATTCAGCAATGGTGTATCAGCAGACCAGGCAATCATAGAACATGATCACACATTGTATGTCACATGTAAAGCAGGAATAACAATGTACATATTTATGCTGTTGATTGTGTGATGAATGACTCCTGTCTGTTTGGCAGACTGCGTGGCTCATTGGACTAGGGAAATTAGCATGGGTGAGGGTGTTGATGGTTCTGATCTGGAAGTAGTCACATCTTTTGCATTTGAGGTATTATTATGTTGGTGTTTTCACAGACTGTCAATTTGTGTGTGGTGTAACATGAGCCTCAGTCACATATTAAGTACAGCAGAGAGGTGGGGAATGCTGTAGACATCTTGAAACAGGGACAGATGTTATTATCTTTAATACACAAAATCCCAGACTGGAGTACAGGTAGGTGTGGCCTGGAGTCACTTTATAATTACTAACAGTCCCACTGGACATGCAATACACTTAGTTAAAATTAGCGCATTTCTGTTGCCCTTTCATCAAAATGACCAGATATGTACAGATATGTCTATACATACAGACATATATGTATACATATACATATCATCTGTCACACTCTCTCTCTCTCACATATCTATCTCTATGTTGTGTCAAATAGATATATATTGATATATCTATATATATATATATATATATATATATATATATATATATATATATATATATATGTTGTCCTACATACCCTAGTAATGGTGAGTAAATCTTCACTATCACACATACATACTGTTGTTCAAAGGATCTAAACTAAGGATGCAACAGTATATAATCCACTGACCTACCTGTGCCTGCTGGATGTCACCACGTAGACAGCACAGTTGAAAAGGTGGTGTAATGTATAATGGTGTCAATACATGCATGGACAGGGCACATTGTTCTCGACCACAGGTTTACCTGTCTAAGTGCAAACAGCCACATATGGTCATACTGGTAACTGCATGCACATAGCTGGGATAATGACATTTATCACTGCTAGGATACTAGATGCAGATAACAGTATGAACCAATATCACTCTGCAGGCCACAGATGCTGTTCAACACAAGCCTAGTTTGTGTAGTGCACAAGTACTGTGCCTGCAGTTACATACACAACAGACTTTCTGTGGCATGTGTGATAAGTAATGTGACTTACAGTGTATAATACATCCAAAAAAGCAATGAGCCAGCAAACTGTGACCTGAAAAGATTTATTGATTAGTGCAGCATAAAAAACAAGTACCCAGACTGGTTTCGGCTGGTAAAAAACACAGCCTTCATCAGTGTAAACATAAAATCAACTCAATACAGTTTATATACCTGCATCTTAATTAAGCAAAACCCCCCATTGGTTGTTTAAAATTGCTCATTCAGTCCAGGTGGAAATAATCCACCTAGCTTAACAATCCATTTTTTCTCTTTAGAATCTAAAATGAAATGCCAACCTGTTTTTGTTTAATTTGTTCCCCTTGACCACATCAATAATCATAAATGTAGGGGGAGGATTCAGTAATCCTCCATGTAGGATGAACGAAGCCCTACTCGGAGACGGCTGTCTAAGAGTATGACGTCAGCGCGGCATGCATATGCATGAGGGTGCGCTGACAACTCCCTGGCTAACACGGACCATGTAGGAGTGCAGGGGGCATGTCAGACTGCCGAGCAGTCCAAATATCCATGCCCCTGCAAGTGCCTAACTCTGCAAATGTCAGTGAGTCTGCTCAAATGTGCATACCCCCAACACCACACTCCCCTACATTAAAAAGCACTGTATAAATGAAATAAAATGTAAAACAATTTTTCTTTTTTATTATTCACCATATAGCTGCCCAGATTTGTGCGTGTGTGCATGGGTGTACCCATTACTTAGCTATAGTAAGCAGTTTAGACATCGAAGAGGATAATAAATCACTAATATGCAAATTAAGGTAAATCGTAATAGCGTAGTAGTAGACCCTTCGCACAAAGAGGAGGCATTCCCGGTTCGAGTCCCACCACTTCCCTTTCCATTTTCATTATGAAATCTGTGGATAAAAATAATTCCTGACATTTACCTTTTAAATTCTATTAAAATGCTTTGAATTGGCCTATGTAGTAGTGAACGATCTTTTAAATATATATAAGAAGGTGAAACGGCCATGCATACTAATGAATGCATAAGTAACCTATCTTAAGCAATGTGAAGCACTGCTAAGCAACATTCACCAGTATTAAGCACATTTAAGATTAATTTCCCATAGCTAAGCACTGCTTTAACTAGCGCAATATAATTGCCCATAGCTAAGCACTGCTTTAACTAGCGCAATATAACTGCCCATAGCTAAGCACTGCTTTAACTAGCACAATATAATTGTCCATAGCTAAGCACTGCTTTAACTAGCACAATAGCTTTGCATGGAGCTGCGCATCACTCCAACTAGCGCATACAAAATGTGTGCGCGGAGCTGTGCACCGCACCAACTAGCACAACATCGGGCAACTTAGAGCAACGTAGAGCAATGTTGGGCAAAGTAGAGCAAAGTCAGCTAAACATAGCCACACCTCCTAGCCGGTGAGGCCAGTATAAAATAAAAAGCAATGACAGACTTCATACCCGGGATACTGTGTATTATAATCAAAGTACAGAACCACTAAGCCATGACAGCTTTTGCTGTTCATGCACTGTCAACATACATATACATATTAATGAAAGTTTACACAATGCTAAGCAGGTTTGCACTCAGCTGAGAATTTTCACAACTGGCCAATCACAAATAAGTGTGGGAAATGAACCATATTTAAGCTCCATAGGCAGGAATAATCGCCATAACTGATTGTAACTCCCATCTGCAGACAGAATGGCTGGTGCTGGAGAGGGCTCTCATTTTCGAGCACAACGGTGGGGCATTGAGGAGTCAAAACTGATGGTTTGGCTCCTTGTCCATCATCATGATGCAAGACTTCTGCAGGGCCAGTTCCAAGGTATGGAGTCCAAAGCGGAGGCTTGGAACCATCTAGCACATGATCTCACCAGTGCCACAGGCATCCCTCAGACTGGTGAGCAGGTCAGACACCACCGTGCAGACCTGAAGAGATGGAAGCAGGACCAAACTGAACCAGTGGATACAAGAGGACCATGGAAATGACAATGCCCCACTACTGAGTAGGTATCCATGGAATGGAGTATGTAAGAATAGCTATTGTAGTCTATATAATGGACAGTATGTCTCAATATGCCTTCATTTACTTCACAGTTGCAGGTGTCTGTGCTGCAAATCAGCAAGCCTATGCAGATAGGCTGCTAAGGCTGCGCCACCAGGCAGGTTAGTAATTATTCTGCATGTATTGTTATATAAAATAAGTGAGAGAGCCTGACAGAAAGTGCTGTAGCTCAATAATAAAGGCATAAAATGCCCTGAATAATTTCTCTGCATGTACTGTCATATAAAATAAGTGAGAAAGCCTGAAAAAGAGTGTTGTAAACCATTAATAAAGGTATAATACATCTTGAATAAGTTTTCTGCATGCACTGCAATATCAAATAAATGAGACAGCCTCTAGAAAAGTGTATAATGTAATTAATAAAGGTATAATACCTGGAGTGTGTCCGTGTCACTTACTTTGAAATGTTGTTGTACTCTTGCATTATATAAATAGTACTGTTGTATTAAGCGCTGTCAACCCACAGTTGGGCAGGCCCATATAAAGTGGATGAAGGGAGTGCCAGTAGCTGTGAAGCATATATACAGTCCTCAACAGTTGGTTAATGGCTGGCATGCATAGGTAAATCTGGCACACAAGTAGCTTGTTAATGTGTTCCCCAGAAATGTGAGTGTGCTGCTAGAAATGTAGGGGGCTGTAGAAATATAACTGATAATGTCACGTGAACACATCCAGATATGTAGATATATAAATATAAATAAAATATATAAATACGTAGCAGTAACATCTGCATCCTGGACAGTTAGTATGTCAGATATAGGTAAGGTATATAATGAACTAGCCAAACCCATTACACAACTTAATGCACATTGCCTAGTGTAATAATACATGTAGGGGATATACACCTGCAGTCAATAGGAATGTAGTGTAAACTATAAGTACATATAAGATGTTAATGGAGGTATCTTTTTATACCCTACTGTATGTGCATAAACAATGCAATTCCACATTTCAATGGGTATGTCTAATCTCAAAACATTTGTTGGGACATATGTCCTATTGTTCTATAAATATCTGCATTTACTTTGATGCATGTGCCCTGTTCAAACACCACAATTTTGGTGGCCTGTTGCCACCAATCAATCCTGCATGCTGTTGGAATGTCCACTGCTGTTCTATATATGCATGTGTTATGCTTGCTGTTCAACTGTTGGAACTCTGGTGTGTTGGGTTAATGGGAATATTACTGCATGCTGTTACAACTAATTTGGAATGCTGTTGGCTATGTTGTTATTAAATACACCTAAACACAGAACGTATGGGAAGGCCGGTCCCAGCAGACCCACCTGTCCCACCTCAGCTGGCGATTGCACCTGGCACCACAGGTCCAGTGCCCAGCCCGGGCCCTCATCCTCCGTTGGTCCTGTGCCACCTTTGGGTCGAAGCACTGCAGGGGATGGGGCCTGTCCCCCCCATGCAAGCTTGGCTGGAGGAGGGCCACCTGTCACCCTCCGAAGGGTCCGGGCTGTGGTGCGTAGGGAGATCCAGCATTCAGTCGCTGATCCCCTATGCTAGCTCGAGGCAAGAGTGGCGCGACTCACAGGTGAGCCTGCCCCGCCTACGCAGCCCCCAGCACAGCCACCCTCCAGGCTGGAAGGTGCAGTGGTGACTGCCCATGGGTGGGGATCTCAGTTCCACTGTTACCATCTGAGGGCTCATGGGCTTGCGATTTCCAAACATCCTTCCCCGTCAATTGTGTTCACCCACCCCATGTGTCATATTCCGCCCCTGTATGCATCTTGTTTGCCTTGTCTGTTTACCTCCGCAACCTACCTCCCACAACATACCTACTTCCCCTACCTCACATTCCACTCTCACCTGAAAAAAAAAATGGGCAATCTGCTCCCCCAAAAAAATTACGCCCCACACATAGCTGCCCATTTTACACAAATGTCCGCTGGACACAGACACTGAAATTCAATTGGCACTACAACATACTTTGTTGTCCTCACCCCTCTCTCAGGGGTGGAAGGTTTCAAAATTCCCTTCACATTACTAGTATATGCACTGCTGTTGCTGTTAAAGAAATGGGCAGCTATGGACCTTCCCTACACCCGTCTTGCACATCCTGAGCTATTTTCCATACTGTCTTTCCCTCTTTGTGCCCCTTTTTCACCACTTTCCTATCTCCCCATTTTCTTTTCTTTCAAAGAAATTAGCGCAGGGGTTAGCGGGAGTAAGCACTTTTAAGCAGTAGTTAGCGGGCTTGCGTGAGTGTGCGCATGTGTGCGCTTAGCTAAGTATTGCTAAGAGTCACGCAAACCCACTTACAACTGCTTAAAAGTGCCTTAGTCACCCTGAATATGAGGGGCCTTGTTCTGCACAGCAGCAAAATAAAACACCACTGCCAGTCTCGAACCCCAGACCTTGAACACACTAGACTGCATGAAGTTCCACTAGGCCACAGTAGACATGCAGCAAGATGTTGCTGAAATATATATATCATGCATCAGAATGTGTGAATATAAAGGAAAGGTAGGGAGGCCATAACACAAAGCCTATTCTGCGGAACTATACCAGCAGTTGTTGTGGAATTGCATTACATGACTGTGATAACAGAACCAGACATTCTAGCAGTAAATACTGTTACAGCAGCACTTCACAACACCCACACAGTATCATAGCAGGACAATCCCCACACAAATGTACAAAATACTAGTGTGTTCAAGGTACAGCAAGGATGTAGGTAGGCATACTCAGTACTGGAATTGTCCTGTTTCATGAGCATCCTGTGATAATGTCAACAAAATAAAAAGCACAAACACTGCAGAAGTGAGTGCATTAATATCCACAGTATAGATGTACCCAAACAGTTCATGTGCCAAATGGAAACATCTCAATAACTACATATGTATGACAACTAGTTGTTGATGTTGTAAAGAAACTCCATACTCCCATGTATCTTGTGTTAGCATTTCTAGGGGTGAGTACAATTCTACACTGTCAACTGTGTAATGGAAGAGGCAACATTCAGATCTGAGTACAACATAGAAATAACTGGCTACACCCTTAGCAACATTTAGAAGAAGTATACCAACCTTCTGACTTACACTACGGTGTCCACAGCAAACAAGCATGGGCCCCACTTTGGAAAGCTAAAAGGCCTATGCCTACCTGACCTAGCAGTTTATAGCATTGGGTTGCTATGACAGTGAGTACTGCAATTACCACACAGCAGGCTGCATGCAATTACCAAATGGTGGCCACCAATTGGTGCAGAGGCCATCACATGCACATGTGCAGATACCTCTAAAAGCAGGCTGTACTTGCTGTCCACACATGCAATCATTTCATTGCAGCCATGGAGAGAGAGAGAGAGAGAGAGAGAGAGAGAGAGAGAGAGAGCGAGAAAGCAAGGAAGCAAGCAAGAGAGCAGGAAAGAGAGACACACAAACACAGACAGACAGACACCGGCAACAACAACAGCAACAGCCATAGCAACAGCAAAAAAAAAATCAACATAAAAAAAAAAAATTTTTTTTAAATATATATATATATATATATATATATATATAAAAATATTTGTATTACTACACACACAGAACATAATATTACAAACCCATACAAAGTAAAGCTATGTAACTGATATGTATTTACTGGCATGTAGTAGATGTTTTTGAAGAGTACTCTACATACTTTGAATCATCCATATGTGGCAGCAGTACGAATCCATGCACAGATGCCTGCATAACTACTGCCATGGAAAAATCAGTGTGTAGCTGTGTGCAGAGGGATATGACTGTGATATATGTAGTTCAGCATTAAATGTCAAACATCTGATCCATGTTATCTCTGTTCTGTACAGTAGTGTGTACAATGGCTGTTTGGGGGAGTAGCCCATACAGTTATATAAATAAGGATGTGACAAAGTAACAAATGCATGATAGTCAAATTAACATGTAGCTTAGCATTGACAACAGCTGTACCAGGCTAGTATGCTAATCTAGTATTTGCAGCTATATATACACCCTCTAATATTACTGTGTGCTCACATGTGACACCTGTTCATGTTGCAGCAAGGCTCAACAGGTCAGCTGTGAGGTCCATGGACTTACAACAGTGTGGACCTTGTGTTTGTATGGCAAACACATACGGAGAGATCTGTCTGTGTCAGATATATTAACATCTGTACATGTGCATAGAGCAAGGGACATACAGCAACTGTTTGTGAAGGGTGGACATATATATGTTGTTGAAGGTTGTTATGTGCATACTTCTATGTAGGTTGTAGTGTGTGGCAAACAAGACAGCATACAGTGCTGGTATATGACATGTGGTGGTTAAATGCTGTGGGTATGAATTGGCAGGTTTGCAGTGTTGCAGCCAGTGAGGCCTGCTAAAGCTACATGTGCTAAGAACACCGTCAATGCATTCCGCACAACACTGTGCAATATTAGTACATAACAGTATACCTCGCAACCTTCGCATAATTGATATTCTCACCATGAAAGGTTGACCGTATATGTGCCTATATGGATATCTATATGTACACCAATGTATGTTTATATTTATTTGTGTGTGTGTGTGTGTGTATGTATATATATATATATATATATATATATATATATATATATATATATATATATATATAGAGAGGGACATATTTACTGCGACAGATGGCTGGTGACAAAGCCATGGACTCAAGTTCAATGTTGAAACTGCATTGGCATCCCTTCTGGCAAAAACACCGTACCCATGAACTACCACATAGGTGGTAGTCTACTTAACACCAAAAGTGTGATAAGAGACCATGGGACAGAGGTGGAATGTAGTCTCCCCTTCAATAATCACAGTGACACACTAGTCATGTAATCTCTCTACCTGCCACACCTCATCACAAAAGGTGTGTCATCCAGGGAAATATGGGTCAGTGTTCCTCTCTACTCATCACACATAAAGCCCATTATAGAGTATAATGCCCCATGTGGTATATACCTCACAAGACATCCACAGCAACTGGAAATGACAAAGACATACCTCACAAAGAGTAATACCAGCCTCAAACAGATTCCCTATGCAGACCATCTCACAAACCCACAACTACACTGTGTCACATACCGCCTACCCAGAGGTGACCTCTGCCTAACATACTAAGGTATGTAAAAACCAGAGCTGTTGGACATGCTGCACATAAACAGATCACAATCTCTACGTGCTACACACTCTAGGGACCCAAACCTTCTGACCACAATAAACAACACATGCTGGAGGGATAGATTCCCATCTCAGAAACATACCATACTCAGTAACAAACCAACTATCTATAGCAAACAAAGCTTCTAATTAGCAATCGTCATAAATAATCATGAAGATTGTATGGGAGATAGTGAATACACCCAGGCAATCACCTCTGTGTCTCTGCTTGACAGGGCCACATGAATGTGTGTCAAAGGCCAGGGTAGCATATGGCTAGGCTTCTATAGGCCCTAGGGCCAATAGCCTCTTACCTACCTATGAATTGATACACACCCACTTGCACTTGTTGCAATAATTGCTATGTGAGTTTGACCGAGTGTGATGGTGAATGTGTTTGTGCATGTGTCAGAGTTTGGTTTATGTGTAATAGCTTAGTAGGAAACTGTTTCTGTCATGGTATTTTGTGTCCTAGCTGTGATCCCAGCAAAAGATGTGTATACAATTGCTAGGCTGAAAAACAGTATGCCATATGTTCTGACATAGTCCCTTGTTGTCAACTGGGGTGCCCATTGTAGGCCAAAGCAGTACATGCATGCTTATTGAGTGTTACTGCTGGTGAATCCAACCCCTGTATGAACTGTAGTACTACCTGAGTCTGTATGCCTAAACAGCACAGTATGGTGTACGTCCACATTGATTGGAACCACTGATCTGTGTGTTCCCTGTAATCCTCACAGATTACATACCTCAGGCACACGGTCTCATAACTACTGACACACAGTACTGTAAGATACACAGGTAAAGGTCACCTGTGTTGCCATACCTATGTGTCTGGTATGTATGTCTGATGTGTGTGTATGCCTGTACCATGGCCTTGGGCATATGTGTGTTACAGGATATAGGTGCGTATCTATCAACATGTATAGTGTAGTACAGCAGTATGCCACCTATATTCATGAATGTGCACATATGTTAGGCAGGGGTCTGCCATCAATGACTACTGTGGTATACCGGTGATATTTTCACTGGATTTTACAATCATTGCAATGGATTACACTTTTCATGATGCATTAGCATGATATATACCTCCTGTGTCTAGGTTGTGCATTGTTGATGAAGTCTGCTTAGGGCAGACGAAAGCACTCAACTTGGTGGATCTTAAGCATCATTAAAGACCTTTTGCAGTTTGAACGGAGCTTCGTTTTCATTTTTTTGTTGCAGTCTGGCTATTTTTACATTTGTGTAGGTTGTGCATTGTGTCACATACAGTGTGCCATGTACTGTTGTATAGTATTACATACTGTTGTAAGTTTGTTGCTGTGCAAAATGTGGTTTGATATATAGAGTGTGCCAGGCACTGTCAGGCAGTTGTGGGTTGAGTACCGACATGTGGTATTGAAAGTGTGTATCATCTGACAGCCAATAGGTTGCTATATATGGCAGTTAATAGATATCTGTACATTAGAAATATACGTGTGCCTCATGACTTGCTCACACATATTGTTTCATTGTCTTCCAGGGCTATGTCCCACCATCATAATCCCGCCTATAGCACGGTGGAGGAAGAGGTCATAACATCCAGCCTGGTAAAGCAGTATGCCCTGCTGATCTCTAGAACCAGCCAGGACCAGCATGAGCGGACTGCGCTGTGGCAAGAGTTTGTCCATCGGGTAAATGACATAGGCATGCATAACCAGACATATGAGCAGGTACGCCATCACTGCAGTGATTTAATTAGACATGTCCGGCAGCATGCGTCTGATATCCGCAGACAGCAGCTTGCCACAGATGGGGGGGGGTAGCCATCCATCCCCCCTCACCAGAGTGGAGGAGCTGCTCCTGAGCCAGGTGGCTCCTGGCCAACAACAACCCCAACAACTAATGTGTGTCATCATGGAGGCCGGAGTCACCCAGCAAGCTGACATGGAGCGTGCAGGTAACATGGCATAGCTGTAGACTACTGTTACCTCAATTGTTAGAGCATGCTTATGTGAAATGTGTACTGTGTAGTTAGACTATGTGGTGCCTAGTGTTGTGCAATGGTAATAATTAGGAATACAATCTGTAGGCCTGTGACTGTCAGCCATTGTACTACTGTACAATTGCAAACACACAGTAGCAATGCCACAGTTGTTGCCACTGACAAAGTGTCTCATATCCTTGTAGGTCCATCTGGTGTGACAGCAAGGCAGCCCACTCATGCTGGTGAGTGTGTTCTACCTTTAATACTGCTCATTAAATGTGCATGTCATAGGTGAGGGGTAGGCCATGTACACGTAACACACATATGCATAATGCATGCTGTGCATGTTTGCTGTGAGACTATGCACATCCCAGTAATGTGGGTAGCTGCCTAAAACACACAATACACAGAGCATTCCACACAATTGTCGCAACACTGATGTGGGCATTGGATAGGCAGAGTCGATACACATGCACACAACATACACAACACTGTCATATGCAGTACATGTTAATTTTCTACACATGGCATATTCAGACGCCCACTGTAAGGTCACACTACAGTATCCTACACTTCATCCACACAGCACACATAATATACCTGAGGGGTAGATGCCTCACATGTGGCTGTGCGACACTCTTCGACACATTACACATTAATAGTAGGCAATACCCCCATTGTGCACCTTACAAACCCATGTAACAACTGGCTGTGAAATGGTGAATGTAGCCATGGTACTGCAGTTCCAGTACAGCATGGTATGTGCCGGTCTGGCACACATTAGTAGCATTGAGTGACCACATGATGCTGCATGATAATGGCTCATGGTAGTACACCCCATCCAGTTACAGTGACCACAGTACTACACATAGCATTACCTGCTATGCACCTCAGTGTTGTGTGTGTGCAAACATAGGCACCTATACACAATATGCATAGCAATCACCATTTTTACAAAGTGACACATATATGTCTTGTGATGCTATTGAGTGTATAGGTCACGTGACACATACTGTGTCTGTGTGATGTTTAATGTTGCAGTTGTGTTGTAGCATGCCATGATATGTCTGGCACTGGCATGTCCACAATATGTCCTACACTCACCATAACCACTGTACAATGGCAGTGTTGAGCAATGGTATTCCATCAGGTAAACATACACCACTCATCCTGTGTGTATACATAGCATGCATGTGCTAATCCTGTGTCCACAATTATCTGCTGAAGACACAGATGCTCTAATCAGAAATGGATATCTATGTGACACACAGATACACATCCAGCCATGGTATGTATACCTGTGAGAGATGGTGCACAGAACATTGCAGAGCTTATAATACTTGCACAGCACTGTCGTGTCCATGTACACAGTGCATTCCAGGGTGAGGCCAATCACTGAACAACAACACACATGCATCAAAGACATGTATAGTGTTATTGGCAAGGGCTGTCAACAACCGTACTGCATGCTGTTGGGAAACACACTTCCTGCATGCTGACACGTGTGATATAACTGTTTGCCTTGTGATACTGTACCCCTCCATCACCCGCTATTGAGTATGTTCTGGATTGCTGGTGGTGTGCGTGTGTTTGTGTGTGTGTGTGTGTGTGTGTGTGTGTGTGTGTGTGCATGTGTGCATGTGTGCATGTGTTCATGTGTGCATGTGTGCATGTGTGCATGTGTTCCAACATCATGTACAGGTCGTAAAGTGTGTTTCCTGTCTTCCTCTCACAGGTGCTGACCTTGGGCTGGTTCACTGCAGCAGGGAAACTGATGTCACCGAGCAAAACAGTGATACTGATGATAGGTGTGGTGAGGTACAGGCATGTTTGCCAGGGTCTGTCGTTGGGCCACCAATCAACAGTACACAGCTGTCCACCCCATCCATGCATACAGTCATACTGCCAATACATCCATCACCAATGCCCATAGCTGAGGGACAGCGTACAGTTGGCATTGGCCAGGACAGTGTGGTATCCATGGCACATGCATCCCAACACAGAAGCCATACCCAGATGTCTGGGACGGTACCACATAGGTAGATGTCCAGGGGTTCTTGTAGGAGCACTGCTGCTCATCATGCCACTGGCAGATGTGCCACAGGTCTGACAACGTCACGCATGTTCCAGGCTGTCATGGAGGCACAGGCATGTATGGAAAAGTACACAAGACAGGGACTAAGGGCACAGAGGGCACATAACACCACCATCATTGACAGTATCTGTGACCTAGCAGGTGCCATCCGACATTACACCGAGGTCACTGATAGACGTTGGGGAGAGACATTAGATATCCTCCGCAATGTCATGTCCATGTGTCAGGACAGTGCGGGGTGGTTGAGTCGTCGACATGGACATATGCCAGCAACATCAGCAGCTGGCAGTCACCGCGGACATCCCTCAAATCACAGCTGCTCCCATAGTGCCAGTACCAGCCCCAGCAATGTTGGGGGTGAGCTGTCCATAGAGCATCCTAGAAGACCACATGCACATGGCTCTGGACAGTCCCAGCAGGGACCTGTGTCCAGTGTACATCCATCTACCTCTGGGGATAGTACCCAGTCTGGCTTAGTACCTGATAGTGTCAGTAGCACCCATGCCAGGCACAGGTACCGTATCCGTGGCCAGAGATGGTGATTTGTGAAGCCTTGCAGGTACAGTCTGTGGCTGTCCCACAAATACCCATATATGGCATCCACATGGTGGAACTGTGTGCATGCAGACACACACACATACTCCAGACACCTAGGGCTAACACATACCCACACACATTACATCAACATTGGCCCATTCCAGTATTCTTGCCCCTCACACACACACACACACACACACACACACACACACACACATACACACGCACATACATGTCGATTGGATGACTCACTGTAGGCCTCTGGCAAACCAACAACACACCCTGTGCATATGATGAAACCTGTGCCACCTCCTGTCATCTGTAACATTGATGCAGGAACAGGCTACCATGGTGCTGATGCACAGTGTGTCTTTATAGCAGTATAGCAATGTTAGCATGTTGTCAGCAGTACAGTGTAATGATATGCTTGAAGGTGTAGCTGAGCAGGCATGATGCATTAATGCTATGATTGTCATTGTAGTGTTGTTTACACCAGTGTTGGTTCCAATTGTGTATTGTCCAGCCACGTGCCACTTGGCTGATGTGTGCAGTATTGGCAGCATGTGTTAGAGAGCGGACAGCATGTGTGGGATGTGTGTAGCACAGATTTGCAGGTGTACAATTGTGAACATGGTGGAGGTGCACTGTCTGCATGTACGTGCATACTGGACACATGGCTAGGGTGACATGCTCTGTATTACACAGTAACACTCCATAGTTTCTATTGGCCAGTATGCATTGTACTACACACATTTCAGAACCGGACTACACATGTGTGTATGACATGGTTTGACACTGTGCTGTGGGTTATACTGTTACTATCTGTCATTGTTTTGCATTCTGGTAGTATGCATCACTTCCACAGCCTGACCATAACCAATCGTTAGATGATGTCTTGACAACTGACACACAGATGTAGGACACACAGCAACATTTGGATCCTTCAGGTACTATACTATGCCAGTAGCCACTGGTATTCACCTGCACCCATTACTAACACCACTCCTGTTTGGCATATAACTCTCTTAGGTACAAGCAATCACAGTGGGGATATGTCCATCCATGTCTGGTAATGCATACTGTGGCCTATATTGCATTCTCCAGATGACACACACATCCTGCACAAGGGTATCATGCAGACAGATGCCTGTTGTCAAACCCATGCTGGAAAGCTATAAGCCAAACTAAGCATAGTCATCCACCTTTACGGAACATATTATCCCCACAGTACCACATAGGCAGTAGCCAACAACATGATGAACAGGTACCGATGTGTACATACAACCAAGTGTTACGTCATCTGTCCTTTGTTAATCACATTTCCAAACGTATTTTGAGATCCCTCGGTGGATCACATAAGCAATAAGGGGTCTGCATGCATATCCACAAAGGTTGTTCAACACCTGACAGACTTTGCTGTGTTTGAACAGGTCTGACATATACCTCGGCCATAGACCCTCACACACACATTCCAATAGGAACCGTAATGCCTTTGTGTGACACAGATGACCTAGGCCAGGGATCACTGCAGTGGCTGAGCTTGTCACAAGCATACAGATGTGACCTAAGGTCTGGGAAGCAGCAGCACAGACTGGCAAGGATGACAGTTGTGTTCTTGGAGAAAGCAGGGTTCCCACACATGCAATCATTGAGGTAACATGTACGTATATGTATTTGCCACACAGCTAGCTCACATGTGCAATGCATACTGATATGTCATACAGTAGTAAAAGCAAAATCCACAACACATTGACCAACAGTGTAACACACATGCAGCAAACACAATCACCAAGTGCAGGATTCAAACCCCTACCTGACTACTTCATGATACTAGAGGAGTATGCATTAACACGATGCACTATACATATATTGGGAGCTCTTTTCCCACAGGTATATTTGTAGGATGGTGACATCATCAGACTTGACAAAGGTTAGTTTACCACTTTTGAGGTGTTTCACTACTCTCCTAAAGGTTGCTCTTTCCCCCAGGAGACCACACACAAGCGCACACTTGTCCAGTGCAGGATTAAAACCCCTACTTAACTACTTCATGATACTAGAGGAATATGCATTAACACAACACACTATACATATTACTGGGAGTTCTCTTTTCCACAGGCATATTTGTAGGATGGTGACATCATCAGACTCGACAAAGGTTAGTTTACCACTTTTGAGGTGTTTCACTACTCTCCTAAAAGGTTGCTTCTTTCCAAGGAGACCACACACAAACACACACAGTTGTTCAGTGCAGGATTCAAACCCCTACCTAACTACTTCATGATACTAGAGGAGTATGCCTTAACACGACACGCTATACATATCACTAGGAGTTCTCTTTTCTGCAGGTATATTTGTAGTATGGTGACATCATCAGACTTGACAAAGGTTAGTTTCCCACTGTTGAGGTGTTTCACTACTCTCCTAAAAGGTTGCGCCTTCCCAAGGGGACCACACACAAACACACACACAATTGTCCAGTGGAGAATTCAAACCTCTACCTAACTACTGCATGACACTAGAGGAATATGCATTAACACGACTCACTATAGATATTACTGGGAGTTCTTTTTTCCACAGGTATATTTGTAGGATGGTGACATCATCAGACTATACGAAGTAAGTTACATTAGGTGACATTAGATGGCCTACATTGGAGGAATGTCTAAACACTTTGGCCATGTGATCATCAAAGGTGAGTTTACTATCTACTCGTGTTCCCAGGGCCATTATGACTTTCTCCGTACATGCTGGATTAGGTAATTTGTGTGCACTTTGTATTACCCAAAGGGGATGACTATGCATTCTTTGCCATTCAGCTTGAGGGCATTGTTTTGACACCAGGTATCTGTCTCTGTAAGACACTTCTGGAGGATGTCTGTGTCAGCTGTACAGTCAATTATGGACCACAGTTTCCATTCATCTGCAAACCTGTTCAGCCATACACCTGCCGTGCTTGCCTGTACCTCTGAGCAGTATCTACTGAACAGGTGGGGTCCCAGGACCAAGTCCTGTGTGATGCCATTTGTGACTGGCTTAGAGTTGGACATGGCACCCGCAACTATGAACATGTGTGTTTGATCTGTGAGCCACTTGGCCATCCATCCTGTGACATAGCTGTTAATGTTCAAGCTGGTACACTTGTCCATGATGACAGAGTGGGGAATGGTGTGATAAGCCCTTAGTGAGGTCCAGGTGGGCTGTGTGGACTACTTTCACCCCATCTATGTTCATGGTAACTGTTTTAAATAAGTCAACTAGGTATAGGAGCCAGGCTCTGCCTTTAACAAGGCAAAGTTGTGTAGAGTCCAGTGTCTGGAGATCTCCAATGTCTCAGTGTATGGGTTCCATGACAATTTGCTCAATAGCTCTGTAGACCCGGCTGAGTAGACATACTGGGCAATGGTTTCCAGGTTCTGTTTTGGCACACCCTGGATGACTGTTACTGTATGCCATTCTTTGGGTACATAGCCTGTGGTATGCTTGAGTCTGGACAGTGAATGTAGGTGAGGGTGTAGTTCCTTATGGGACTAGTGTAAGATGCAGCCTGGGACAACATACAGTCACATTGATGTTATGTTCTTAGCTTTGGTGAGGGCTGTCTTTACCTGCATGTCCATGATGTCTGGGTCTCTGCATCCTTCTGTGATGGACACAGGCCCTTTTGGGGATGATGGGGAGGGGGGAGTTTACACTGAAAATGTCCCCCTGGGTGTGGGCAATGAAAGTTGGTTTGGTGTATGTCATTCCTTTTTGCAGTAGCTGACAGCATATTTGGAAGTTGACACCTACATGTCTGGTATAGCTACCGAAGGCTTTGTGGTTGTTATTCTTACATTCCTTGGCTATTTGTCATTAGAAACCATCCTTGGATTATTTTATGAGCAATCATTGTTTCTTCATGATAATGATCAGTGATGCCTTTCCTTTAGTGAAGTTGGATCTATCATGCGTTTGTTTCCTCCTTCTCTTGTCTAGCTTATTTATGGACTACAAACACCTGCTTGTTGTCCTATTTTTGGAGGAGTGCATCTTGGTTTTATTTGTGATCTCTCATTCCATGCATCCCTGTAGTTGCTCATAGGATGCACTTGTAAATGATTCTGCTGATTGTAAAAACATTATCCTATAGCAAGGGGTCTTCGGAATGTTCCACTTTGGTCTTGGGAGGTGTGCAGTTTGCTTTTGCAAATGTCTTCACAGTGGTTTCATTGACTGGGTGTGGGGGCGGGATGTGGATGTCCAGTGTGATTACTTAATGATCCGATATTACCATTGGGGGGTTTATCTCTGTTGTGGAACACTGGTACCCCATGTTGGTGATGATCATGTCCAGTATGTTGTCACCTCTAGTGGGTGTGCTGACCAGCTGTTCCAGGGTGTTAGAGTTTCTTACCTCTAGGACACATTGGGCAAAGGACATTGTATACGAGTAATTCACCCACTCAGTGTTTGGGTAGTTGTAATCTCCTCATATAATGGTGTTTGATAGGACCTTTATATTTGCCATTGTTCTACAGAATACTAAGTGAGGTTCCTGAGACAAGGTACATGATCTATAGCAGGCTACAATCTGATGGGCAGCTTTGCCCAATGTTAGTTGCACTTGCATGGTCTCCAATGCCTCATGCTGTGCCAGTAAACTGAAGGTGTGGATATCCATAAGGTAAATGGCTACACACCTTCCTTTTGTATTTCACTCATGGTCTTGGGTCCAAAGGTCAGAGTTATTATGAGTGTTTTACGTGGATCTTATCCAACAGCTCTATGTTTGACATAGCTTTGTATGTTAGGCAGTGAACACCTCTGAGTAGGTGATATGCAAGGGAGTACGGATGGAGCATTTTGCGATGGTCTGTGTATGGCATGTATTTCAGGCCCCTAATGCTCTTTGTGAGGTATTGCTGCTGGCTTTCCAGTTGTTGTAGTTCTCTTGTGAGGTACATAGCAGCAGTGGCATTGTACTCTTTTATGGTTCTAGTGAGTGGTGAGTAGAGGGGAACAATGTCCTTTTCTATTCTGCATGAGACACATTTTGTGATGAGGTGTGCCACATAAGAGGGTTTTCTGACTACTGTGGGACTGTGCTTATCACAGTTATATCCACTGTCCACCTGTGACCCAGAGTGTCTTGTCACACTTACAGTGTGAAGTATACTACCACCTATGTTGTAGTTCTTGGTTACAGTGTTTCTAACAAAGGTGATGATAATGCACCTTTTGACAGTGAGCTATAGCCCATGGCTTGGACAACAGCCATCTGTCTCAGTGAGGCCCTTTTGTAGGATGTACACATCTTTAGTGTTTACAATGATGGCTCCTAGTTTGCAGTCCTCTGGAAACTTCAGTAGCCACAGGCCTTCCATGTTAATGTTTACTTCAGGGAAGTAGATACTACACAGCCTGGGAAGTTATCTAGTGCCATAGCTGCTGTGATACTGGCTTTGGAGAGTGTTTTTTACCTGTGCAGCTGTGCTGACAGCAACTTTGCAGTCTTCCATTATAGACATGTGCTCTTTCATGGGTGAGAGGGGGGTAAAGTTAACACTGATCCTATCTGCCAGGATGTTGACAATATCAGTTGGCTCTGTACATTTTGTGCCATTGAGCTGTAACTCAGAACAGATCTGAGTGTAACCATGACATGGACCTGTCTGTTGGGCAGAGATCTCCTGAGTAGACAGTATGCAACAGAGTACAGATTGGGTTACATTTCAGTCTTGTTGCATGGGGCGACTATTTGAGGCCAGTAATCCTCTTGTTAAGGTACTTCATTGGTGTTTCTAGCTGAACGTGCCTAGTCACATTCATCGCAAGTGTGTTGTGGTACTCTCTGACAGGTCTGATGACTGCTGAGTAGTGGCAACCTCCTTTGACCTACATGCACAGACCTTGTCAGTTTGTGTGAACACATAGCAGGATTTTCAGACCACTTTGTGAATGTGTTTCTGGAAGTAGAGATGGCTATACACATTTGTCCATAGATCCATTATTGTCACATCCATATTTAGCCTAAGTGTGTGAGCATGCCCAGTATGACCTTTCAGTATCTTCCTGCCTGACATTTGCTTTGTTTCTTTAAGTGTGTGGGCATGCCCAGTATGACCTTTCAGTGTGATGCTGAATGAAATCCACTACATTTGTTGGAGTGTGTAAGCACACACAGTATACACATTTATACTACATGTGTATTGTAAATCAAGTTGTATTTGTACAGCAGGGCTCACCTTTGTGTCATAGATCAACAGGGATCATGCTGTGCCTGCAGGACTTCCATGAGACACTTTGCATAGACTTATCAACATTTCTACATACAGAGGGGGACAGCTATTCTTTGTACATTTCTACCCATGGGCACACAGGATTGTTACTGTGGGTGTACATAGGATGTGGGTTTCACCTGACACTTATACACATTTGCTGTGCCTGCACTGCTATGTACAGGACACCATTACAGTCTGTACTGTTGCCTATCATACTGGCTTGAGGCATACTACTGCACTACAGATCTTAGCGTCCAGTGTCACGTATATTAGCTTGCGACTTCATAGCCTACACAACCCACGTCACAACGCCTGGCCTGATGTTCTCTGTCTGCATAGGCATGTGGGGCAGGTTACCCATTTGACTCTTTAGGGGTGTGATACAGCATTGCTTTGTGTTTGCATTAGTGTACAATTGTCCTGCTGTGTCTGTGCCACTGAAATGTTATCATTGCTTAGTGGTTCAGTACTGTTACTATAGTGCACAGTATCCTGGGTCCAAGGCCTGTCACTGTTTTTTTTATTTTCATGCTGGCCAGACCAGACTGCTTAAGGAACAGTAAAGCAGATATGAGCATGTTTAACTGACTTTGCTCAACTTGCCCTGACCTTGCCCAACAACGCACAAGCAATTTTGTTTACATATACTAGATATTGGTGAAAGCTGCTTAGCACTGCTTTATATTGCTTAAAACATGGCAATCATGCCTCAGGTGGTGCTGCAGGGCTGCCTATGTTGGATGCACATACAACACTGCCTATACATGTTTGGAAACAGGTAGTGTCAAGTTAGGCATCCCTTTTATTTTATGTGCGAGTCAGAGAGAGGTATCATTTCCATGGTTCCTACTGAGCCAGTGTATGTGCTATGCATTGCCTCTTTGCCAAGGACAAGGCATACTGGGCATGCCTCCTTCTGCCTACTGGGACAGGCTCAGGTTATTCCTCCTCTGAATCACGCTGTGCCTGTGCAGGCCTTGGCAATGGTGGGGGGCTGTTTGGCCCTGCCCCATACTGTTCCTGCTGCAGCTGTTTTCGCAGGATCATATTGTGTAGCATGGCACATACCATGACAATTTGGGTACATGTAGTTGGTGAGTACTGCAAGGCTCCACCAGATGTGTCCAGGCACTGGAACCATGACTTAAGCATCCCAAACACATGCTGGATTACACTTCATGTTTGCGCGTGTGCCTCATTATGGAGTTCTTGTTCAGGTGTGTGCATTTCTGATGGGTGTAATCAGCCACGGCTCCAGTTCGTATCCAGCATCCCCCACTAGATGACCGTCAGGGATGTCCCCATTGGCAAATGTCTGGTACAGCTGCGACAGATGCCAGATATGGGAATCATGGTAGCTTCCAGGGCAGCCAGCACACACATTCAGTATTATGCCCTGGGCATCACACATGACCTAGCAGTTGATGGAGTGGAAGCCCTTGCGGTTGATGTAGGCCCTACCCTGCTCACCAGCTGGTGATTTGATGTGTATGTGCGTGCAGTCAATTGCACCCACTACCTCAGGGTATTCTGCTATTTGCTGGAAGAGACGCATATTGCTGGCCAATACCTCATGGGAATTGGGGAAATATACATGATCACCAACATGTGCTGACATAGCATTCAGGAACTGGTGAAGTACCCTTGATGCGGATGCCTGTGAAATCCCCATCATATCACCAGTTGGTCTCTGGAAGGTACCTGTTGCTAGTATTCTTAGGCCAACACATACCTTGGTTTCCACTGGGATGGGCTCCCCTCTGTTGGTTCTGTGTGTGAGGTGAGGCCTGCACAGCTCAACAATTTGCTGCAGGAGGTCTCTGTCCACTCTATAGCGCTCCACTATCTCCAGCTCATGTAGCACCTGGTAGGTTACCCTGGGTCTGTACTCTCTTCTCCGTCTCCTCACTGTGGGTTGCTCAGCAGCATTCACAATGGCACCACCCTCAGCATCTTGCACATGTTGCCTTATAACAGCAATGGCAGCCCCTAACATTTTTATGTCTCAGTTTAAGCTTTTTAAGTTTTCACTTCTCTTTGTTGACTGCAGTGTTGCAGTGTTTCTGAGAAAAATATGGGGGAATGTTGTTTGCAGAGTTTTAAGTGCTGGGCTGGGCTAGTGTACTGCCTGTGTAATTGGCTGATTCTGATTGATTTCACCTGGCAGATCTGCTAGTTCTCCTTGGTTTACTTCCTACTACTTATTTTCCTTCCTTTTCCCTTTCTGTTTTCA
The DNA here is from genome assembly GCF_019279795.1 of Protopterus annectens. NCBI lineage: Eukaryota > Metazoa > Chordata > Ceratodontiformes > Protopteridae > Protopterus > Protopterus annectens. The sequence goes on from NC_056729.1 coordinate 1,323,630,820, forward strand.
CAGGGGGCAGCACTGCACAAACAAGCGCAAACACGCACACACGAGCGCAGACGCACGCACACAGGCTTACAAAAGCTTACACAGGCTTAGGTGGGTGCACATTCGTGTATACAAGCTTAGACGGCCTTACACAGGCTTACACGGGCGCACACACATGCACACAGGATTAGACGGGTTTACACGTGTGCACACATGCGCAAACGTGCGCACACAGTGTAGGCAGCTTTGCAAGAAACTTTAGTGATAGCCACAGCGTACACCTTCGGTTTCTGGATTTCACTTTAGACAACTGTAGGCACACCTCTTTTAGTCCTGAGTAACTCACAGCAAGCACATGCCATTCTGCTCCAATAAGCTTACAGTCTTTTTGATACATACCCCCTCATGATGTCACCCATCTTCTACTCTGTTACTACCCTTATCCTACTCTTACACTCTAGGGACATGGTTCACATAGCAGGAAAAATTGGGATTCACTATCCTTATCCTCATTTGCATAGGATTGCCTACTAATGCTTGGTTACATCTCTCAGACTGAGCTTCCCCCCTTAGCAACCTCTACTCAGTAGCCATGTTGTCTTCAGCATGCCATTCACTTGCATGGCAGATGAATATTTTGAATAAAATCCCTATTTGTGACTTTTATTTTCTGTTTTTCTGGTTTTTAGAGCACCGCACATTTGCGCAGCACTGCGCTACACTTAAACATCGCAGATCGAGGGAAAAAAAAATATTTTTTATTATTTTGCAACACATAAAAATGCCAATGGCCATATATTTGGCCATTGGAATGCTTCATCAACTGGATGCATCCTTTATTTGGAGCTGTCATGGCTCCGTTTTGCTATTTGCAGAATGGTACTCATTTGCCAACAGAGTATATTTCTGTAAATAACACTATTCTTACTTTGACAGGTTAGTGTTTCCTGGATCGCAAATTTACCTCATTTGCATAGCTTTCAGCAGCAAATGAGGTAATTTGCATATACTAACCCTGTCCATGCAAGAGTCGTTTTAGGAGCTCTCTTGCACGCCCCCGCTGGCTGTTCCTGGATTGCTCGACAGACATGTTGGCTGCATGGAGTCTTACTCTACTCTTAGACTCCATGCAAGCCTTCATGAATACGGCCAGTAAACTTGGCTGATTTATGTATCATGCAATGTTTATATAATGCATTGTTGGATTTTTTGTTTTTAATGTTACTTACATGCTCTTAAATTCTCAACCTAAGTGGACGAGATATTTGGCCAATGTAGAAAGATCCACAGGTGCATGTGGCTAGATATACACAGGTATAGCCACACAGTTTCCATGATACACCAATACACAGTGTATATAACATGTCGTGTCAAGTCTGTGTCATGACTGTACATGTGTAGTCTGTCTCCTAAATGTTTTAGACAGGATGTGCATGGCTCCATACAGGGAGGTGTCAGATCCCACTGCATACCCATGACAGGACTAACACATGTCTCACCTGTTCTACATGCCTACAGCATCACTGTGGTATACACAGTACATGCTGGAGAGACAGGTATGTAACACAGACAGTACACCCTCCATGAAACAGATGCCCCATGCATGTGAAGCACACTTCTGTTGTGACATACATCATGTGCAGGTTACACAACGGGATGCAGAACAGGACAATCATGACTGGTGTCAGGCAGACAACTGTCTGTACTGGACACAGGATATTTGTAGGTGGGTCACTCCATCACCACAGCTTGTAGATGTGTTAGTTCCCAAAACCCTGGTGACACTTCTCAAGGGTAGCAGACCTTTTCATAGACTAGGGATGCATGAATACACAATACAATTGTCTTTGTTAGCCTGTTATACACATGTGAACCTATGGAGCCATGCACTTATAGTGCTGTACTTTGCTGAAGACATATGTCTGCCTTGTTGACATACCATTCTGTGCTGCTTCATTGCTGCTGTGTATTCATAGGTTATCCAAACAGACTCCTGAAACTGAGGTATAAACAGGTCCATGACAAACCTGTCATTGTGTAACTATACATCCATTACAACATCATACAACATAAGGTACACAAAAGTATGTGGTGTACTCATGACAAAAGCCAGCATACAGTATCTGTTGGTAACCACTACAAGTCGCATGGTAAAACAACACTGCATTCTACAACTACATTTTAATTAATATAGTCACCCCATGCATCAGACACATAGCTTCATTTTATTGTATCAATGGCAAGGATGGCAGGGATGTGGCACAGGTATCATGACTTGCACAGGGTGTTGTGTGGGGGTGCAGGAGGCCTTAGCTGACCCAAATGGTTGACATCATGGGTGTGAGTCAGAAAGGGAAGCAGATAAGATGGACCATGGAAAGGTGCCATGTGTGTGTCTGTAGGTGACCTGCATTTGACAGTGGTGTGTGAGTATGTGTGTGTACAAAGTCAAGCTTAGTGTTAGCCCTACATGTGTGTGTATGTTGGACAGCTTTGGACAATACATGGTAGAATTGACAGTTCACCATCTCCAGCCCTGAACATGGGAACTGGCTCTGCCAGGAGTTGCACTGGCATTCCCATGCCCAAGGTCAGAAGAAGTCATAGTTCCTGATGGTGACTGCTGTCTGCTGTGACCGTGTCCCACACGGGAATACCAGGACCATGAGACCATGGTCTGCCATGTCATGGCGTGGACATCACACTCCCCTATGTTGTGCTGGATGTACTGCCACTACATGGCCATGTGGACTCTCAGCAGATGGGGTTGCCGACCTATGTCCATGAGTCCAATGCTCAACTCCAACTACAAATTCCAGCACAGACAATGTGCATCCAGAACAGACACTGTCATAGCCCACCTTCTGTCTACTGCATTGGTAAACCAATCCAGGGTGTCCCCAATGTGGTGGAGGCAGTCATGGATGTCAAACTACTGCATCCACATCCACAACCCTAAGCATATATCTGGTGTTCCATTCAAAATGTGTTTGTGCCTCCATGATGGCCTGAAACATGCACTGAGTGACCCATGATGTGATACCTGCGACAGGTGGTGGATGGACAGCAGGCCTCCTGCAAGCACCCTTGTCAATTTGCCTGTGTGGGACCTTGTCAGCTCTCTAGATATGGCTAGTACTGCACTCACTGGAGCCATAGTTGCCACACTTTGTTGTTCATTGTCCCCACCCTCTGACTGTCTAATATCTTATTTCTGGGGACTGGTTATGTGTGGGCATGCTGTGTGTGGTGACAATGAGGGTAGAAGAGGGATGTCAACATCTGGGACAGATTCAGCCCCCAAACCCCCCATCTGTGGCACACTGTGGAAAACATCATAATCAGAGTCTGAGAAGACACTGACATCAGGTGATGGAAAGGCTCACCCAGACTCTGCTATCGTTTGCTGTGAGGGAAAGGTTAGCTTGCTTTTTAGTTGTTGTATTTTGTATTACGTTATTGCCTTTTTTCTGTTTTGTATACTGTGATTTGTTTTCTTTGCATTGTGTTTTACTTATGTTGTGCTTTTAACTGCTTTGATAACAGACAACAACTCTGTCTCTTGTGAGTCAGACAGGAATTTTTCCTACCTTCCCACCAGTTACTGTTGTGTTCTTAAACACCACTGTATTTCTAGTTGCCTGCCCCTTATGTTAATTTGACCATAGATCTCATTTCCTCTCTGCATTTACTGGCTAGTGTGATGTATTGGCCACCCTACTGTATTCCATAGTACCACAATACAAACGTGACCACCCACTTTCAATCTATCTTGCTGTTTTAAAAATAGTGACTCCACAAAACTTAACTTTTTAGGCAGCTAAAATTTAAGTTACCTACTTTCACATCTAACTCCTCTAGTGCACACTGCAGTGATTAGGATAAACCATTTTTTTCATCTTACCTTTAAGCATCTATTGCAAGACCACCAGTTATTGGAGAGCCCACATTCTGCCTCTCAGTAGCCATCTTGGGATTAGTGCTTCTGTTTTCTCCTGGTGAGAGGAGTGCAGTAACATTATTTCCTGGAGACTGCTGATTACCAGAAAGCTTAATAACTGCTTTATAGCTGACAGCTTGGAATCTGTGCTTATATTCTGATCCTGGTGAGAGTAGAAACAGAGTGCATTGATTCCTGACTCTTTCTGGATGGTGAGTGAATGCCTGTGCTTAACGTACCAGATTGGTCTGGTTGCTACTGGAGGCATCTACCAGGAAAAAGGCTACAAGCCTGCAGACCCTTGCATCATCTCGGGCAAGACTGTGGATCACCAAACAGACCATGGCCTACTTCTCTTCTTGTGATTGGTGCTAACATTCTGGTGAGAGAAGAAGCAAAGGAGTATTGTATCCCAACAGAGTGAAGCTGTGGTGAGACCAGCATTAGTAGTAGCCAGGCAGTAGCAATTCATGTGACTCCCCTCTTTTCATCATTCTTGACAAGCTAATTCTTTATTTCTCAGTAAATACTGCTTGATTTCTTTCTAACTTCAGAATATCTGCCTAAATACTTCATTCTTAAATTTCCAGGGTCTTCCTATTAGTTTCCCCTCAAGTGCTTGGTAGTGCTCTGTACAGATTCAGACACCTTCAGTGACCTTTTTCCTGTAAAAGGACTATATACAGAAACAGCTCCAGTACTTAGTAATAATGACCATCCCTCCTGGCATGTCTAAAGGTCAGTTCCCTGTGCTTTCTCCTATTAACCTGGTGAACTTGGACATTCTAAGACAGTGTAGTAACTGCCTAATATACACAGACAACCCTCTCCTCTTACCTCCCAACACTCAGACTTGTGAGAGATGCACTTACATATCCAAACTGGAAGCCAGGCACTCTGATGCCAAGACCAGAATAGCTGGTCAAAAGAAGGTCAACACCTGCACCACATCACATGCAACACATAGCCCTCCAGATCACCCACCATCATAGCTCACACATAAAAACACAAATCTTACACTCACCTTTGCAGAGTCTTTCAATAGAAATCTACCCAAACAGCAGAGACCTCCAAGGCAGAAACGCACTTAACCACCACAAAACAGCACAAACCACAGGACACATAGCTCACCTACACAGAGTGCGACTCAACCTAAGCCCCTAAGGCAAAACAGCTTGCCCAATACACTAATCAGAGGTAACTCAATAGTGAGGTACACTGATGTCCCACTCACTAGGTTGAATAAGGAGAAGGTAACAGTCAGCTGTCTATCAGGTGCCAGAATCCGATGCATAATACACACACTCGGGTCACTCCACAACAAGTACAAGTATGACTCTGTCACTGTCCATGTGGGTGTGAATTACCTGAGATGCACCTCCCTGGACCACAAGAAAAGAAACATGGAGGAGCTCTCAGATTATGTGACCCAGGCAGGTACGACCCTAGCCCTGAGCAGCATCCTACCGTTGCCCAGAATGATACTGCAGTATAAGCAGAAAATGATCGAGTTCAACAATTGGCACCCATGTCAATGGGAAATATATGCATGACTGCTAAATCATACACCAATGCACTATACAAACATGTACATAAATGCATGGAACTAGCCATACTCACAGAGCCAAGATACTCTCCTCCAAAAAGGTAGCCAATATGTTGGGCACCAGTCATTATTAAACTATACAATAGAAGGAAGAAACTGTTGCAGAAAAATGTGAAGTCCCAAGACTGGAAAAACTCTTGTATTACCCTCAACAAAAAGTTGAGATCCCTCACCAAAACCTCTAAAGCCAGCTATGAAGGCAGAATTGCAGCAGACACTAAAAATAACCACAAAGCCTTCTATAGTTATATCAAGAACCTCCATGGCAATACCCAGGTTTGCTCTGAGTTACTGCACAATGGTACCTCCTATACTGAGCCAACAGATATTGCCAACATACTGGCTGACAGATTCAGTGCCAAGTTTACCCCCCCAAAGGAACAATCACAATACCGGAGGAATGCCAGGCACCTAGCATTACTGCAGCACAGGTTAAAGCTGCATTGTCCAAGACTACAAATACAGTTTCCATGGGACCTAACAATACCCATAGATGTGTTCTACATGAACTACAAAGTGAACTGGCACCACATCTGTGTGCCCTATTCAACCACAGCCTCACCTCAGGCTTTGTTCCTACCAAATGGCACACTGCTACAGTCATCCCTCTCCATAAAGAGGTAGCGACTACAGACCTTGGGAATTATCATCCCATTAGCCTGATGAGTCTGATATGTAAGGCTATGGAGTGCAACATCATGGACCTAATTAACAAGGATATAGGGAATCTTCAAACTCTAGATCCCATTCAATTTGGTTTTGTGAAAGGTAGATAATGCCTGCTCAACCTGGTTGACTTCTTTGAGTCAGTCACCAGAGCTGTGGATGAGGGCAAGGCAGTTCATACAGCCTACTTCAATCTGGGCAAAGCCTTTGATACCATTCCCCACTCAGGAATTACTGATAAACTCACTAAATTAGGCATAAACCTCTATATCACTAGGTGAGTTGTAAATTAGCTCATAGATAGAACACACAGTGTGAAAGTAGCGGACTCCAAGTAAGACTGCCAACCAGTCTCGAGTGGAGTCCCACAGGGATCACTCCTGGGTAGTCTCTTGCTTGGCATCTACTTCTCAGAAGTGCACGCCAACATGGAGGGACTCTGGCTGACCATGTTTGCAGATGACTGTAAGCTGGGAGCCATTATTAACTCCCCAAGTGATGTAGACATCCTACAGAAAGGCCTCACTGAGACCAATGACTGGTGTCGAAACCATGGCCTTAGGCTTAATGCCAAAAAATGTGTCGTCGACCCCTTTGGGAAAAACTCAGTTCCCCCTAATTACCACATCAATGGGAGCCCACTGAACACTGAAGGTATTATAAGAGATCTGAGGACACAGACTGACAGCAACCTCTCCTTCGACCACCACATTGCCACTGTGTGGCACATCTCATTACCAAGAGTTTTGCATCCAGAAAGAAAAAGGTCATCATCTCTCTCTACTCTTCCCTCATTAGGCCAATCCTTGAGTATAATGCCCCATTAATCATGTACCTCACTAGACACATGCAACAGCTGGATAGGCCACAAGTACCTCACAAAGAGGATCCTAGGCCTTAAACACATGTCCTACATAGACAGACTCAAAAAACCCCAGCTATTCTCTGTCTCATATCATCTACTAAGAGACGATCTCTGTTTGACTTACAAAACCATGTCTGACCCAACTCTGTTAGAAATGCTACATCTAAAAAAATCCCAATCCCTCCACACCATATTCTCCAGAAACCTCAACCTAATTACCACAATCAAAAGAACATGCTGGAGGGACAGGTTCATAACCCAGAGACTGCCCATGCTCTGGAATAGACTTCCCATACATGTCAAGCAGAGCACCTCACTGGCCATCTTCAAGAGAAATCTTGATGAGTGGATGGAAAATAGAAAGTTCACCCCAGGGATCACTTCAGTGGCTCTACTTAATAGAGGCACTGAGAACTAACTTCGGTCATCACCATGCCAGAGAACTTCTATGGGCTAGGCTTGTAAAGGCTCCAGGGCCATTAGCTTAGTATGCACCTATGAAGCTATGTATGGGACAGAAACCAACTCCACTGGTCACCTGTGATAAGAAAGGAAAAAGCAGTACATTAATACCTGCATTATTATTCTCTGCAGTACTATGTTGTGATATATGTAAGGCTGTATGCACTGTCATCACTATGACAGACCTGCTGAAAACCCAACTTCATATAGTAGGACATGAGGACAGTACTCTTCCCACTAACAGCTGTAGTTACCTGAAAATAACATCTCATTACACTGCAGTCTCATCAGCAACAGTGAGGTACACTGTTGACATTTGTGTAGACTCTGCACAGTTGACATATATGGAAAACTGTAGTGCCCTGACAATACCATCACATCTATCAGTGTGGTCACACCTACAAGGCATAGATATGAGTCTAACATTTGTACAGTCAGAATATATATATGCAGTTGGCAATCATGCTGACAGTACAGCAAAGCAGGCAGCAGGCCTAGGATGACAGTCTAGGGATTACACTACTGTAAACCTACATCTATAACAAAACTGTGTCATGTGTACCAGGAGCAGGACCATGGGCTTGGCCAATACCTGACGGACCTGTGAAAAGTTGAGAGACAGGTAATGTCAGTGCCACCACATATTCCACCACCACAAGGTAATATATCCATATATCTCACATTTACAGTAGTTACTGTGTTAATTGTTATATTGCTCAAAATCTGAGCATGACAGTCAAACTGCAGTGATACCCTTCTCCCCCTCCAAAAGCAGACAGACCTGATACCCATGAAAGTCTATGTATGCCATGACACACTGAATTGTACAGTATTGCTGATCAAACTAAGCTTACTTGCACACTCCTTTTCCATGGATACTGTGGCACCAACATCCATGATGTGGGGTGTGATGGATTCCTGGGAGCTGTCATGTGCACCTAGATTTGCCAGGAATTCCTCAGTGGCTGCCAGTGGTTGTTCCACAGCAGACCCTCCACTGGTGGTGCCACAATCCCTGGCTACATCTGCTGCCCTTCAAAGTGTGGCATTGATCATGTCCTTGGTGTGGTGTCAAACCTGCTCATATATCCTGTTCTGATGACCAGTGGCACTGACATCATGGACAAGGTCAGCCCACAATGTTTTCTGCTGTTCCCTGCTGTGCCTCCCCCTGGACAGTAGGAGTTCATGGTGCTGATGGAACCCTTTCAGTATTAACTCATTCCCTGCATTCATGAAAGCTGCACAGCATCTTGCATACACGTTCCTTGAAAGACAGCAACATGGGAACACATGTCAGGATCACATATGTGAAAGTACATTATGTAGAGATACAGCAAGGACAGAATGGCTGACAATATCCACTGCTTGATCACACATGTCATATTGCACAGTGTGCAAACATACTAAGCATGTCACTGCAACTAGGATACTAGCGATAGTCAGGTATTCCTGTGTGTGCTATGACAGATACAGCTGTATGTTCATGCAGCCAACATTGGAGTCTGATGTAGTGTGTCCCCAAGGGGCAATCCTCTTGATAATATGTCAAACCAACTGTGCCAAAAAAAAGCACTGTGCTATTACAACCACTGTAAAGGGAGAGTTCCACAAGCTCATTGTGCTAGATTGACAATCTACATTCCACCCTTGATGTCTTGCACATCCTCTGTATGTATAACACATCTGGAGATCATTGGCATGTCATTATCACAGTTATAAGAAAGGCTTAATGTTGTAATCCCTATTCTCAGTAAGTATAGTCATACATCTGCATCCTGATGTAAACAAGATGGTTACATACCTGATGGTTTGCAGTATTCCTCTGCTGATATGAGCTGATATTTTGCATACATGTGGTCTCTGTGAGGAAATTCTCATACAGAATAGTTCTCCATAGCCAGCTGCTTGCCTTCGTAATATGCTTCTCATCAGCAGGTAATCCCTTCTTAATCAGTCTGTGGTTCTGAAATGATAATTGCAGCCAACACAGTTGATTTGCACTATCATCAGGCAATCACATGCAACCACAGTACAATATACAAGGCCTTCATGTAGATTAGGGTACCTTTTTGATATGTTGTAGTGCACATTAATGGGTTGAGAAGACTACTTCATCACAGAGGGTAGGTCTGTAGCAGCAACTTTTACTTTAGAGATGGGTGTGCTAAAGGGCTGCAGCTGTTGCTGCAGGTAATAGGCATAGGCACAGAGTGTGAACACATTGAAGGAAAACAAGCATTGTGTGGATAAAGAGTGTATGACTCAGTCACAGTACAATATACAAAGCCTTCATGTAGACTAGGGGCCCTCTCTGATATGTTGTGCTGAACATTAATGGGGTGAGGAGACTACTTCATCGCAGAGGGTAGGTCTGTAGCAGCAACTTTTACATAGAGATGGGTGTGCAACAGGCTGCAGCTGCTGCTGCAGGTAATAGGCATAGGCACAGAGTGTGAACACTTTGGAGGCAGCAAGCATTGTGTGGATAAAGAGTGCATGACTCAGTCATTATCTGCTGGCTTCACAATGTTAAAATTCCACTGCTATACACCACCGGATTTAAACCCAGGACTGTGTGTGGCAAAATGTACTGCTTGTAAGGCATTTAACAGACTGAGATACTGAGTCACTGCTCCAGCAGGTATATTTGTAATATATATGTGCACACATACAGGCTGTGATAAACATTTTCTACATCCATCAGTGTGTGCATGGCTTAATACAGATGTACTTCTGCACCAGAGATGCAGTAGGACATGTATTTTGCAATTAATGCCTTAGCAAGTGTCTTTCCACATGTTGCTGATAAAAGGGCACATTTACCAACTATCACAGACCTCACTTACATCCATTATTACGTCATTGGCTTTCTAGTGGTGTAGTATTGCACCAGATTCCAAGGCGCACTCCCAGTTTTTCCATTACTTTTTAATCAAGGTTGCGCTGAGTGGCAAGCAGCTCCGCTGAAACATGCTTAATGACTGTAACTGGCAGTTACTATGTTTTGTTTAAACCACCTGTTTTAATTAATAGCTGTGTGGTGTGGCAGGTTAATACAGTGGTCTGCAGGTGTGATGGTCTTGGGTTTGAAATATGGGACAGCTGTTTATTTTTTAAGTGTGCATTACAATTTTAAAAACACATATAGTCAATATAGCTCTGTTTAGTTGAGCTTAGCAAAGTTGCGTGACACGTCGTCTTACACAGTGTCATGATAAAAAATATAAAGAAAAGAAAAATGGGGAGCTAGGAATGTGTTAAAATGGGGTGCAAGCAGGGGAAAAACACAGTGAAAGGCAGGTAGGAATGTGCATGAAGAGTGTAGGAAAGAACCATAGCTATCCATTTCCTGTACAGCAACAGCTGTGCACTTTGACAGAATTTGTACATGACTTTGAACTGTCACCTCCAGAGAGAGGGGTAAGGACAAGATAACTATGTTGTCAAGCCAATTGGACCAAATTACATGTGTGAAATGGAGAGCTATGTATGGGATGATATTTTTTTTGGGGACAGGTGCCCATTTTTTTTAAGGTGAGAGTGGAATGTTGGGAAAAGGACATAGATACATGTGGGGGAGGTATGTTGGGTAGGCAAGGATGCATTTGCAGACAGACAAGACAACAGACAGGGGTGGTGTGTGACACATGAGGGGGTTAACACATAGGATAGGGAGGGTGTTGTGGAATCTAAATCCCATGTGCCTCCACAAGGCAGCAATGTGACAAACATCCCCACCCATGGGACTGTCACCACTGCTCCATCACTGCCCTAGGGTAGCAGTGGTAGAGGCTGGGCACCAGGATGAGGCTGGCCCACCAGGTTGGCCAGCATGTCCTCAATACTGCACAGGCAGAGGTCAAAACCATGGTAAACTATCCTGTGCACCAAAACCTGGCAGATCAACCCAAGTGACAACTCCCCCTCCACCATTGCTCCCAGAGGGGGTGACCTGTCCCCGTCGCATGGGATGGTGCTACCCAACACCGCAGGTAATGCAAGTGCAGCAGAGGTGTCACCACTGCTCTGGGTCCCAGATGTGGTGGGACATGGTGCCACGGCAAGAGGAAGCAGGGTAGGCAGATCAGCCAGAACCGGTCTACCTTGACATGCTGTGGTAAATGAGGTATAGCAATAAGTTAAGGTTAGTAATAACCAAACCATTGTTGGTATTAACAGAATGGAACATCATATTTATTAACCCAAATACATGTTAATGTATATTATGTGTAACACAACATTAAGTAACATAACAGTCAGTATGGTGACAGCATGCCAGTAAGAATTAAACCATAAGGCTAACCAAACAGTTAGTTTAACAAAATATGTTAATATTGAATCATAATAAAACATAACAATAATAAATCAAATTTACCAAAATATAGTTAGTTTAACAAAATATGTTAATATTAAATCATAATAATAAATAATAATAAATAAATGAAAATAAAGGGTGGAGAGACAGAGGGAGAGAAACATTCCATTACTGATGATGCAGACTATATTCCCAAAAACACTGATAATAAATACTCTACAGGTGTGTAGTATTGGTTTTGAGTACAGTGACTACAATTCTCCTATAGCTGATGTAGCGCACACATACTTCTCAAGCTGTTAGCATGGGTCAGTATGGGCCAAGCGATGACAAATGCAGGTACACAACTACAGTACACAGAAAAGTTTCACATAATGTAGACTTATATAACTACCAGGGTGTTCTGTAAGCAGATTTGGTAATACATTGCATTGCAGGTAATCCATTTTTATTGGTAATCCTGCGACAGACAGATTAGGCAGTTTTAATTACAGCAAGAAATATAATAGTGCAGCACACCAGCCAAATGCCCCAAGCATACAAAATAATAATAAAAAGCAAGGGTGTTTAGGCAGAAGACTTTTAATAAAATAAAACAAACTATAAAACACAAATATATAAAAAATGGTAAGCACTTTCACAGTAAGCACTGCTTCTTCAGACCACATTCAAGCAAATAAAACACCCAATATATATATATATATATATATATATATATGTGTGTGTGTGTGTGTGTGTGTGTGTGTGTGTGTGTGTGTAATATAACCAATAAGAACAACATACTAATTTGAGTCAAAAAGGTCTTCTTTGTTTCAGTTTGGGTCTTAAAGAGACCCTGTTATTAAGACCAGAATCTTTGTCAGCTTGTAGGTGTAGTATCCATTGTAACTCCCTTGCTTCTGTGATGTTGCTAACCTCACCCAATTTCCTCCCAAAGTCATAACCTCTACTGCCCTAAACTTAAAACTATGCTGACCCCCCCATTTTAAAACATGCCTAGACAATGAGTTAATATTGCTCCCTTGTCTAATATCCCTAACATGTTCTCTAATTCTATCTCTTAATTATCGGTCTGTCTTACCAATATAGAATTCATCACAAGTCTGACACTGAGCTAAATATACAAGATGTTGAGTGTGGCAACTAGCTTTGGCCTTAAAATAGTACTCCCGCTTAGTAATGGGATGTACAAGTACATTTCTGCTATCTCTACAGTTGCAAACGGTATAAGTACCATATGGTAAGGTACCATATGTCTGTGGTTCTAAACCCTGTCCTTCATTATAACATAAGATCCATTTGAGGGACTTCTTATTCCTAAATCTAAAGGATGGTCTACTTCTTAATACCCCACTCAATAGGTGGTCAGACATGAGAACATGCCAATTCTTTTCTATAATGTGACAGATAGATGTTATGTTGCTAGAGTATGTCAGGGATGTGAAGGCTGCCAGCCTACCTATATAGAATTTTGTAAATAAGTCTATGTCATTGTAAATATTAATATGATCCACAGGCTTGTTTCACAAATGTAAAGAAAACTGTGTTATGTGCTAAGCTTAAAAAATGTAACCACAGTGCATCCTGCTGAAAGAAAGCTGATAAGTAAAGAATTTTACAACTGTATATGATCTCGAGCTTGGAGACAGGATGTCTGGGCTAGAAAATTCTTTCTATTGTCCTAAGACATAGATAATTACTAGGTTTCACATGTAAAGTATTTTTTATTGCTGTGGGGTCATGGCAGGTGCAGATCAAAAAGAAATGTTAAAATGTTGAGTTCTGTGAGCCTGGGAAACTTCAGCAGAAGTGTCAAGAATGATGTAATCTGAAATGGCTCAGCAGTGATGTGTATTATCAATTTAAGGGCTATCTCAAAAAGTAAGAATAGCATTTTGTATTTGTCTTCAGATCTGACAACCACTCACCAGCACTTGCTTTGCTCTGCAAGCAGTTTATTTAGAGGAGTGATTTCTCTTAGAGATAGATAAAAATATAGCCAAATTAGTCTAGCTGTTTTCTATATTTATGTGTGACTATCCTACAATGTTGTTTTAAAGTTTTTCCTGTGATTTCTGAACTCTCTATCACTGTGTTGAATTGACGAGTGGTGTCTTGTGTTTTTATTATTTATTATGAAATATTTTAAACCTTTTAACTATGGCTAGTTTGTGTCTAGAGATATTTAAGCTCTTAAGAGTACTTGCATGTATTTGTTGACACTGTATAGGCCACTCCTAAATAGCCTTCAGGTCTTAGTCACACTTACCAATTGGATAATAATAACATTGCACAGTAGAATTGGACACCCTTTGGTAAGGGCCTTTATAGTAGCTAATAAGGTTGGTTGGTGGCAGTCGGTACTACCTTATAGTCTGGGCAGAAGGGGACATAGCTGGAGAACCTGTGCCAGTCTTCCCCCAGAGTGTCTGTTTATATATAATCCATATCTCAAAGTGTGTGTGTGTGTGTGTGTGTGTGTGTGTGTGTCAGCTACTTAGGCAGGGACACAAAGCACTGGTTGGACAGAGAGGGTGCTGGAGGTTTTGGCTTGACCACTCGGCTGAAATCTGAGCCCTATAGCTATGCCAGTGGGGAGTCTTATTGGGGATCTAGTGGGAAAGGGAGAACCCAGCCCAAGACCTACTGTGATCTTTGTGTGCTCTTAAGGGAAATTGTACTTTACTGTGTGTGTATGTGTGTACTTGCTATCCCCCCAATGTGGATGCCCCTTACTGGTGCTAGTGGTGAGGATTGAGGCTCCTTGATTACTGGGCCAGTGCACAGGCATCACAAGGGAGACCAGTACCCCCTCCATAAAAGGCCAGTAAGTTCAGTATTACTTTTATTCATCATTCTAGTTCCTCTGAATAAAATGGTTTACTTCTATATATCCTGAGGTTATCAATATCTAGCAGTTTCTCATCCATCTCACTGGCTGTATAGCTTCTATCCAACAACTCATTCTTCATAACTTCTATCTCTGACCTAAACATCTCATCCCTATTATGTAAGCTTGAGAGTCTTAAAGCCTGTCCCCATACTATATTCCTGCATATTCTAGGTGGATCTAAATTTCGTCTATGTAGGATGTGGTTCCTGTGGCAGGGCTTTCTATACCTCTTAGTGATGAGCCTATCTAATTGGTCCCTCTCCAAATTAACATCAAGGAAATCTATCGCTGATCCAGAGACCTTAGTCTCAAACCTTAAGAAAGTACTAGTTCAATGTAAATAAGCAACAAACTGCTCAAAATCCTCATAGCTGCCCTGCCATAAAACAAAGATGTCATCCACAAACCTACAATAAAATGTAATGTATGATATAACTCTATTATTGCTGTGAAACACAAACATGGACTCCCACTGTGCCATAACACAGTTGGCATAATTGCTGGCATAGGGTGTCCCCATTGCAACCCTGACTTCTGACGATAATGTTTATCCAAAAACGAAAAAACATTATTTTCCAAAATCATCTCAATAAATAAACAAATCAAGTCCACCAACTGTGGACCATACCGACTATGAATCTGCAAAAAGTCTTTGACATAGTCTATCCCTATATGATTTGGGATCACTGTAAATAAAGAATAGACATCCATGGTGGCAAATAAAACATTTTCACCTACTGGTGTCTCACCTACACATTCACCTAATTGAACCAAAAACTGTTCCGTGTCACATAGTATAGTATCTATTTCATCCCACACCACCCACAGCTGTTTTTCCATGAAGATGGACAAAGTTTCCATTATCCATCCAAGTCCAGATACTATGGATCTAAGAGGGGGGTGTAACATGTTTACAGGGTGGGAGGGTGGCCTAATGGCTAAGGTGTTGCCACAACCACACAACCACAAGGTGCAGTTCTCTCACAGGGGGGGTGTGGCTAGGCTATTAATGGGCTCAAGGGCATTTAGCTTAGTACTTATCTATGAACCTATGAACCTATGTACCTTAGGCAAGGCTCGAAAGATGGGAAACATTGGTGTCTCAACCATAAAAAATCTATGTTGTTCAACATTAATAAAACCATTTAACAAACAATCATTCAACATAAAGCATATATCTTTCAAAATGTTTTCAATGTCTGTCATAGAGACAGTCTCATAAACCTCTACATCAGATAACATGTCCAATATACTGTCATTATAAAAATTGACTTCCATAATCACTAATGGCACCTCCTTTATCTTCTGGTTTCATTACTATGGAGGCATCAGTTTGCAAAGTTCATAAAGCCGACTGTTGTGACACTTGAGAGGCATGTTTGTGTACAGTACATAAACTAGACAGCCATCATTCCTTAGTTGGCAGGCATGGTAATAGAACCAAATAGCGGTCACTGCAGGGGTCATCTGCAAATAATGTAACAACTGACTGCAGCAGCTTAGTACAGACATGCAAGGAATACAGCTATATTGGAAATATTTAGACAGATTTATTTTGGAATCAACAATGCTGCTTATCACTTTATTGGTATTGCTGATAAGTGTCTGTGAAATCTAAACACAATATCTGCTCATAACATGGGCAACCTCAACCATATACCTTTTGTTCCTGGAGTGGGAGAAAATGAGAGAATTATGTAATTGATATTGGCCTGGAGACAACCATGGACCGTACTATGAGTTGAGCAATACATGTTACAGGACATTCATTTTGCATTCTAGAGCCATATATTTTATTATCTGGAGTAGGAGGAACAGAGACGATTATGTGACTGATACTGGCCTGGAGACCACTTTGGACCATACTATGAGTAGGCAATACAGTTTCCAGGCCATTAGATTTGCATTCTACAGCTATTACAGGGTTACACTTGACTGCAGCAACCTTACCATAGACAAGCAATGCATACAGCTCTACTGCAATGGTCATGGCAACACAATCCTGCTGTTCAGCATTTTGCTTACTGTTAGTGGTATTGTTTATTGTTTATTGCAATACAGTTGTTATTGCTCATTTATTGCACTACAGCTCTTGTACACATTATTGCAGCAAATGCTTTACTCTTTCTTGCTTATTGCACTGCACTTAGCATAATAAATCCATACTTACCACACTCACTGCACAACCTGGCCAGGCACCCGGCATATGACTCAGCATTGCAATTCCTCTCAGCTGCAGCTGTTGGAAGAGAAGCCCACCATTATGCATACCAGTTTTGCAGACATTCAGCTTGCATTTTGATAAAACAGTGGAAAACATACTTACATATTTGTGGGGCATGCCCAGCTCTTGCCTCTTGGACCCAGGTGTCCAAGGTTTCCCTCTTTCTCCTCTTCAGGTTACCATAATGGTGACAACACTGCTCACCAGTGTAGGGGATACCAGTAGCATTGGTAAGTTCCCTGGCCAACTGCTTCCAGGCCTCCACCTTACGTTCCGAGTCAAGTAAACCACCCTGCATCAGCCTGGGTTCATAAATCTTTATGAGGATCCCAACAAAGACCCTGGACTTCTGCACACCCCATCTCTGTGCCTGAAAGTCTGCACCCTCTCCAACAGTGCCTGGCATATCAGCAAATAAGCAGACTCCAAAAAATGGTACAGAATTCCCAACTGTTGTGCCTAATATAGTCTGTTTTCCCACTCTTAAACATCATTGAGCAACATTCAAAAAGTGCCACGTCACTTAGCAGTGCTCAAACCAGCTAAGCAGTGCAAAAACTCACACAACCAAGGTTTTAGTGAAGCTTAGCACAATGAAAACAGTAGTAGGCATTAGCATGTTTAAGCAGTGATCAGCAAAGCACAGCAGTGTCATATTTCACAAATTTGTTTTTAAAATTAAACATATATGCTAAATTAAATTACAGAAATCTTATGACTGCTAAAGACTTGAACCCAGGATCTACTAAGCAGTAGGCTGTTACTCTACCCATTTAGCTACTTGGATATTATGAAAATTGGTATGCTTTCACATATGCTACTGGGCTACCTGTTAACATTGCTGAGCACAGAGCCACACCATGCAAACATGCTTAAAAAGGCCCAGAAATAATGAATTAATTACATCTAGTTTTTATTTTTATATGTCTGGCAGCTGTTGGCTATGTATGTATAAGTGCCGCTTGGCTCTGAGGTGCTTCATGCCATGCCGCTTAAAGGCAATAAAAAATATGTGATTATGATAATTAATTACATCTGGTTTCTATTTTTAGATGTGTAGCAGGTGTCAGCTGTCTATATGTTAGCACAGCTTGGCATTGCTGTACTCTGGGCTGCACCGTACAAACATACATAGAGGGGAAATAAATTCATAAAAATAAAATATTACACATTTAAAACAATTCACAGCATTTCAACAGTAGCAGGGAGCATTACAGTCAGCCTCATCCTGTACATAACATCTGACCAGTCATCCACAACCATGTGTAGCCTGTACCTACATGGATTCAATATCCTTGTTCTTATGCTCTTCCTCAGCAGCACACCATCATTAATATGTGTGGCAAGCTGCCGAGGGGAACCGTGGCTGTGTACATGGATGCATTCCACTTAGGATCTACACAGTGCCTACATGGATTTTATTAAATCCTGGGGATAGTCTTATCAGTAAATACTGCAATATAATACATACAAACCCCAAATTATATTGTTTTAAACTTTCCCAAACAAACTTCCATATCCTAAAAACTAAACAACTTAGACACGTATTGTTAGAACATTTTTGTTAACCAGACATAAACTTTCACATGACAAGAACTTTTTCTATATGTGCATGTTTATTGAGATATTTATAGAAATATGAAATATGAATATGAAACAGGGCCTCTACTGTTTGGGATATACGTTTCTGAGGAGCAAACTGACCTTTGACCACCACAATGCCTCCATTGTACCAAAGGCTTTCTACATGGCCCACCTCATAAATAAGGGTATTTCATCCAGGAACAAGGAGGTCATAACAACCCTGTACTCATCCCTTATCAGACCCATTATCGAGTACAATGTCCCCTTTGGCATGTACCTTGCCAAGCACATGAAGCAGTTGCAGAGACCACAGAGGTTCCTGACCAGAAAAATCCAGGGTCTCAAACATCTATCCTATACAGATAGCCTAAAAGCCCTGTCCCTCTACTCAGTCTCATACAGACTGCTCAGAGATGACCTGTGTCATGCACATAAGGCCATTTCAGACCCAGCCTTGATGGAGTTGCTGCATATCTGTAAGACAAATTCCACTTGCGCAACCCGCACTCAAGTCCTTAACCTGGTCTGTGACATTAATAGAACTTGTTGGCGGGATATATTTGTGTCCCAAAGACCCCCTATCTATGGAATAGACTCCCTCTCCATGTCAAGCAGAGTATCTCTCTAGCCTCCCTCTCCATGTCAAGCAGAGTATCTCTCTAGCCCTCTTTAAGAGGAACCCGGACAACTGGATGGGTAACAGAAAATATACCCCTGGGATCCCACCTGTGTCCCTGCTGGACAGGGGAAACAGCTGCTGACTTTGAGGGAACATGGGCAAAATTCTTGGCTAGGCATATAAAGGCCTCTGGGCCAATAGCCTAGTATCATCCTATGAACCTATGAATCTCTATTTAACTGTATAATTATCAATACAAATAACACTTCATGTCTCTCAAATGAAATTACAGTGCAAATATTTAAAAAAACATTTTTTTCAGCATCATCTGAAATTTCCCCTGATGGCATGCAACAGTTTGTAAGTCACTTGGTTTTTGAAGTATTAAGTAAATAAAGAAATAATGCTTATTTTCTTAATTACTAACAAATAACTAGCAATATTTCTGGTATAGAGTGATATTAACCAGCACTGACAGTGAACTGTTCTGTCTCTCAACATTGGTGTTTCACACCATACACCTCATTAAAATGAACGGGTGTCTTAGTTATGAAAATATGGACATAAATATGAAAATATGAACAACAAGTGGCAAACAAAGATTATTTTTTTCAATGCAGGACATCCTAGACTAACAACCTTAATGTCATTTTGTTAATAATCCCTTGCCCTTTCTAATGCTGCCCATTATTAACCGGCAAGTCACTTAGTTAAAAAAGGCAGACCCAAAAAAGTTCCCTATGCCATAAGGAGGTATGGGTGTGAACTAAAGATTACAAAAAGGTGTTATAGGATTGAGTGAGGTATGTTTAGACCATCCCATGAACTACAGAACAATCATTCTGACAAGTGTAATCCACAAAGCCATGGGACAAATTATCATGGAAATGATCAACAAGGGCATTGGCAACCTATAGGCACTGGACCCATCCCAGTTTGGCTTTGTTAAGGGAAGGCCATGCCTACTTCATCTGGTTGATTTCTTTGAGAACATCACTAAGACAATGAATCAGAGTAAAACAGTGCATAAGGCATACCTTGATCTGGCCAAGGCATTCAATACAATACCCCACTCAGGTATTATTGGCAAACTCACCAATCTAGTTATAAATACCTACATACTTCAATGGATTGTCAAAAGGCTTACACATTGGACCCAAGAAGTCAGTATTGGTGAGGCCACCTCCACCAAGAGACTGGTCACCATGGGAGTACCTCAGGGCTCCATGCTGGGCCTGATCATGTTTGGCATCTACTTCATGGAAGTCAAGGCTAATGTCAAAGGCCTTTACAGGCCAAGTTTGCAGACACCTGTAAATTGTGAGCCATTATAGATTCCCCCATGACACCAGAATCTTGCAAGAGGGTCTAACACAGACAAATGGCTGGTGCCAAAGCAACAGCTTAAAATTCAATGCCAAGAAATGCAGTATAATGCCCTTTGGAAAATTATCAACCCAAGTTAATTACTCCATCAATAAAACTAGCACTAATGTCCAAGCCTACACCAAAAATCTGTATGAGCACATACATAGCTGTATGGACTCAGTAGTACCTGACAGGACCAAATCATCTTCCTCAAGGAAGAGTAAACCTGTCTGGTGGACAGCAGCAATAAACAAACTCTATAACACAAGGAAAGAATTGCTGTCCAGGACCAAGAAGCAGCAGGTGCCAAGTTGGAAGCAATCTCTCCTTTGTCTGAACAAGCAAATAAGGTCACTGATGAAATCCTCTAAGCCTAACTTTGAGTCCAGATTGGCCACATCCAAGGACAATCACAAGGCCTTCTTCACATATGTCCACAATCTTAAAGGCAACACCCAAATCTGCTCTGAACTGGTGGTCAATAACACCACGTACACAAACGCCATAGATATAGCCAACCTGCTGGATGACATGTTCAGTGAAAACCTCACCCCCTGTCCTCCCAATCAGTAAACCAGGATATTCCCAGCACCTGCCTGCCTCCCCTCATCACCAGGGAGCAGGTATTTAATTCCCTCTCAAAGGCAAAAAATACAGTCTCCTTGGGACCCAATGACATCCCTGGCTGTATCCTACATGAACTCAGGTATGAGCTGTCAGCTCCATTAGATACCCTATTCAACCAAAGCCTGAGCACTGGCTTCATCCCAGGTGAATGAAGGACAGCCGCTGCCATCTCTCTACACAAAGGTGGAGCATCCACTGACCCAGGAAATTATAGGCCCATTAGCCTAACTAGCCTGATCTGCAAGACCATGGAACACAGTATCATGGACCTTATAAACAAGGAGATTGGCAACCTCCAAATACTTGACCCCACAAAGTTTGGTTTTGTCAAATGGAGATCATGCCTATTAAACTTGATTGACTTCTTTGAAACAGTCACCGAAGCTATGGATGAGGGGAGGATGGTACACACTGCCTACCTTGACCTACCCAAAGCCTTTGACACTATTCCCTACTCAGTCATAATAGATAAACTCTCCCAGCCAGGCATCAACCTGTATGTTACCAGATGGGTAGTTAACTGGCTGACTGATAGAACTCAATCAGTCAAAGTAGGGGAAGCCACCTCTAGTAGTAGACCTGTAATGAGTGGTGTACCCCAATGATCAGTCTTGGGGCCTCTACTGTTTGGGATATACTTTTCTGAGGTGCAAGCCAAAACCAGTGGTCTGTGGCTGGCCAAGTTTGCAGATGACTGCAAGCTGGGTGCTGTCTTAAATTCCCCTAGTGATGTGAACATCCTCCAAGAGGGCCTTACCCAAACTAATGACTGGTGCCAGAAGCATGGCCTCAAACTGAATGTCAAGAAATGCATCATCATCCCCTTTGGGGAAAATGTCATCCCCACTAATTATCACATTAATAACAACATACTAAGCATGCAATCAGTCATGAGGGACTTGGGCACCCAGGTTGATAGCAACCTGACTTTTGACCACCATGTTGCCTCCGTTGTATGGAAGGCTTTCTACATGGCCCACCTCATAAATAAGGGTATTTCATCCAGGAACAAGGAGGTTATAACATCCCTGTACTCCCTTATCAGACCCATTATTGAGTACAATGTCCCCTTTGGCATGTACCTTGCCAAGCACATACAGCAGTCGGAGAGACCACAGAGTTTTCTGACCAGGAAAATCCAGGGTCTCAAAAATCTATCCTATACAGATAGGCTAAAAGCCCTGTCCCTCTACTTAGCCTCATACAGACTGCTCAGAGGTGACCTGTGTCTGGCATACAAGGCCATTTCAGACACAGCCTTGACTGAGTTGCTATGTATCCGTAAGACAAACTCCACTCACACAACCCACATCAAGGCCTTAACCTGGTCTGTGACATTAATAAAACTTGTTGGCAGGATAGATTTGTGTCCTAAAGACTCCCTCATCTGTGGAATAGACTCCCTCTCCATGTCAAACAGAGTACCTCTCTAGCCCTCTTTAAGAGGGATCTGGATCACTAGATGGGAAACAGAAAATATACCACTGGGATCCCACCTGTGACCCTGCTGGACAGGGGAAACAGGTGCTGACTTTGAGGGAACATGGGCAAAGTTATTGGCTAGGCTTAAAAGGACCTCTGGGCTAATAGCCTAGTATCATACTATGTACCTATGAACACCCCTAAGAGCTGACCCAGTAGTTAGGGATTTGGAAACATATGATGACAGTAATCAGGCCTTCAATCAACATGTAGCAAAGATAATAAGAAAATATTTCTGTTTTGCTCAATTTATATATCATGGTATCACATCCAAGTCCACGTAAGTGAAATTGCTACTCTACACAGCTCTTATCTGAATCATCATTAAGTACAATGCCCTCTTTGAAATGTACCTAACCAAACGCTTGCAACAGTTGGAATGCCCTCAAAGGTTACTTACCTGGAGAATCCAAGTCATGAATACCCTGTCCTACACAGATTGCCTGAAGACCCTATCTCTGTACTCAGTCTCCTATAGCCTACAAAGGGGAGATCTATGCCTGGCTTATCCTTATCCAGCCCTGATGGATTGTTTGCCATAAACAAAAACAAGCAATACCAAAAACACTAGATACATTGATTAAAACTTCACTTGTGATGACATAAATAAAACATGCTGGAGAGACAGATATGTGTTTTAAAGGATCCCTGCATTATTGAACAGGCTCTCCAGTCATGGGAAGCAGAATTCATTCCTGACCCTAGTCCAAATTAAACCTTGTCCATTGGATGAGAAATCACAAATTCACCCTCTGGCTGGCTCCCATGTCTGTGATGACAGACACCATCAGTACATAAAATATTCTCCAATTAACCCCCAGAACCCTTATCTGTCTCCTTCCCAATTAAAATCCCCCTGCACAAAACCATTTTCTATCTCCTTACTAACATTCCTTGCTCTTAATAGATGTCCAAGATACTCAGGGACAAAATTGGGTTAGGGTGCATGGCTAGGCTTATAAAGGCCTCAGTGGCCATTAGACTAGTAACAACTTATGAATTTATGAACCCATGAAGAGCATTGCATATGCTTTTTGAAGGAAGTGATTAAATAACAGAAATTCCAATAAATTAAACCTGTGTTCGATGTGATGTAATACCTGTGGAGTTTAGTAAATTTGTATTTAATACTAATCCCCTATTCCCTGCTATGCTAGCAATATTGTGCCTACTATACATCATAGTTAGCCAAAAATAAATGATTTCTCAATTAAGCCTTCAGTGAGGTATGATAACAGATCTTAGCTTAGTGTGCTTGTTAGTTTTCTTTTGATTGTGTGTGTGTGTGTGTGTGTGTGTGTGTGTGTGTGTGTGTGTGTGTGTGTGTGTGTGTGTGTGTGTGTGTGTATAGATAAGACTAATTTATTATCCAGTATATTTGTTATATCCTCTGGCTCAGTATAAGTGGTTCCATTTACAATTAGTTCACATTAGTGAATTAGTTCACGTTAGCACATTTTTGTGTATTATTTTTTAGGCTGTGGTTGTAGCTGAAGAATGTTTTATGATTGGCCTTAGCCTGGGAGGCGGATTTTTATTATGCTTTGGTAGACTTAATTAGCCCCTGAGCTGCTTATTTAATTTGAAAAGGAAGTTCTTACCTTACTGGACATTGTACCTCCTACTTTTTGGACATGATTATTTCCTTCAAAAGCTATTAATGCTCAAATTCCACCAGGGTGGCTTGTTTTTTGAGTTTGTCCTGTGTGGTTGGACTTTTGTGAACAACTCTGCATAAGCAGTAGAGTTCCCTTGGTTTGGTGGGATTTATATTTTGCATAGATACCACTTAAAAGTAAAAGTTTGCCTTGTAATAATTCCTAAAAATTCCAGGGTTAGCTGGTGTGACAGGATTTATTTTTATTTTGAAGGAGAGAGCTTTATGATCCAATCCGACCAGTGAGGGTGTTATATATGGGGAGGGGGACAACAGTCTCCCAAAAAAATCCCTAATGTGGATTCAAACCCTGCACTGCTTGTGCTGTTCTTCAGAATTTACTGGATTAAAACACTGATTCTCTTAGAATTTGAAATTTGCCGATGTCGTTTTGATTTTCATTGAACTTCCAGCGTTTATACAAATTAACTTGTCAACTTATATATAAAAAAACAACTTTTACAACTTTATCTCATTCATTATCCTTTCTGGCCACTTCACTATGTTTCTATGCTATTAGAAGGTTCCACTGGCAAAAGAATATATGTCCTTTTCTAGAATTTACAGTTTTGGTGCCTAGAGATAGTAAATGAGAAAACCATGTCCCTAACTTTTCTAGGAATGAACTGTGCCTTAACATTTTCATTTACAAATGTTTCTGTCAGACTGAGTTTTACAAGACGAGTACACCCAGCCCTATGTCCAACTGGTTATGTAATGCACTGCCCTTAAGATGTTTTTACATTTTCTTTATTTGTAATTAACTTATAGTGCCCTAACAGTGGGGCTGTGAAAATAATTCATCTGTAGTTATACACATTTCTCTTGCATTCAGGTTTAAGTATCAAGAGTTTTATTTTCTTCTTATTCTGATGGAATAGAGAATAACATATTTCCAAAAAGCTGTCAACAGTGCACACTTAAATATGAGTAGATACTTTCATGTTCACTGGCTATCATGATATTGAAAACCTCAGGTGCCTTACTTAGGAACTTCTTTTAAGAGCCAAAAGTACATTTTGAAACTTCTTCTCTTTAAATCTATCAGTATCCTTTCTGTGTCACTTTAGTTCTGCTTCCAGGTATGGAAAGCAGACCTGATAGATATGCAGAGCCTTAAATTTATTGTTTCTTAACATTTGTTATCCTGGTAAATCCACCGGACACAATTGTCTCTTTTTAGAGGCGATCTGGGAGTATTGAGTTGCATAGTATGCAAAATGAAGGAGAATGAATCAAATCCTGCACCACTTGACTACAGGAAACAGTTAATTAAAATGCTGAAGACTTAATCCCTGCACTTACTGTTAGATGTGAATTAACAAGGCCAATAATAATTCCGCAAAATAAATATAAAGACAATATAAAGAAGAAATTGTGGGCTTTTTCATGGACTAAAAAGTACAAAAGATTCTTCTAGAAATTATATTTCAGCAGATCACACTATTACGTCTTTTGAAGTAGTAAGGGCTAGGAATTTAGAGTCAGAGCTATTTGATGAGTTACTGAACAGCACTTGTATTTTGTCACTAATAAGGAACTAGCTCCATCTAATATTCTGATAAATGATGGCAACATACCCATTTTTATTTATTCAGACAGAGGCCCAGGAGGCTGAAAAGGCTGTTATGCCTGACATTAAAACAAAAAGATTCATTTATGCAATGTCAAATTGCTTCTACTCTGCTTGCATGTATAATGCAATATACTTTTAATATGAAAAGGGTAACAGCAAAACAGAGGAACTGAAATTCTGCCATGTCACTTTTAATAAGGTATCACCAGAAAAGTAGTTCAGGAGAGACTTTTACAGTCCAGAAATCTCAGATGAAAGAGATGAGGTCCAATACAATCATTCAGACACAAGCTATAAAAATAAAGGCATCTGTATTCCCTTGAAACATGTCTTGTAAGGTAAAAGTGGTATTCTTTAATCATATCAAAAGAAGTTAAGCATCAGTCCCTAACATGAATGATTTATTTAATGCCTCTGCCTTCTGGGATCCACAGAAAAACAGGCAATGCACTATAAATTACATACGGAATAGACCACTACTGGTAATCTATAGTCATTTATAGGACTAATTCTGTTCTCATTATTAATCAGCATTCGGTCATTCAGTCAGTACTGGTCATAATATTTCTTTATGTTAATATATATATATGTGTGTGTGTGTTTTTATATATATATATATATATATATATATATGTGTGTGTGTGTGTGTGTGTGTTTTTATATATATATATATATATATATATATATATGTATGTATGTATGTATGTATGTAGTATGTCAGTGTATAGTTTTGTGTTTGTCCATATCATCTATATATAAATATATATATATATATATATATATATATATATATATATATATATATATATATATATATATATATATATATATATATATATATATATATATATATATATTATTTATATACTTATAAAGGTGTAATATACATAACATACAACTAGAAGTACTTTAATATACGTAACATACAACTAGAAGTAAAGTGATACACAATGGCAGATAAACCCCTTCTATCTAGTTCTTTTTTTCCTCTGCAAAACCCTGCTTAATATCTGGCTATAGATAATTTATTACATATTTTGAAATTCTTATAAAATATTTTTCATGCTGGGACTACCAGTGAGCTTTAGTACTCTGCAACTTTGCTATAGCTCTAATGCTGCGATTACCTCTTTAGGGTGAAGACCCCTTCCCAATCTCTCATTGCTAAACTAATGCTTACCAGTATTGTCTGAGCATATTTTGCCTGCATGTACTTTTTGTGCATGTTTGAAATATGTTACCCTTTTTGCCATATATCTCTTGAGTCCTTTGGGGCATACAACTAGACTGCAAAGTGTCTCTATTTTCATTTACTGCTTATATGCATGTGACACAAACAATTAAACATGTACTCTCTTTGTTAGCTGCACCAAATATAACATCCCGACATGTTATTCAAAAAGAAGCATGAAGTACTCAGGCTCAAATGGAGCAAGAAGAACTGAAAAAAACTACTAAGTAAATGCCTTAGCAGCGTCACTAAACTGAATATATCCCCCAAAGCATTGTATCTGGGATATGTCAAGAGAAATACATATTCAATATTAAGATCTTATACATTCGTTTCAGAAACTAATCTGCTAAATCCATATCATTACCACAAGAGTGTGACTAGCAACACCTCATTTGGTTAGAGTTTGATGTGAATTGCTATAAAAATGAGTTAAGCAAATAAATATAATTGTTATTAGCTTTAGGGTTACAAATACGCTCATTGCCCAAGGTTAGCAGTTAGGCTTCTGTGTCTCTTTCCACACATGCAATGCAAAATACATTTCAGCTCAGCAGTCTTTATGCTTTGCATACTGAGTGAATGAGCCCATCTCGTAGCGTTTGCATCATTATGAGCGAAGATTTACTCCACAGTACAAGTCAGTAAGGGCCACATCTCTCAAAAGTGTGTTTTTATTGAATGCAACTCTAGTGTCCTACAGACTCAGCACACCAGAAACATTTCAGATTTACTTTAATATGATAATCTTGAAGTTCGTTATTAGAAAGATGATTATTTTAGTACTTTTTATGGGCAAGTGGTGAGACATTTAGTGAGGGAAGGGATGAGGGCAGCCATGCTTCACAGAGGAATTATATTTTTCACTCCATGTTGTTCAGTAAAGTGCTATTTCAGTGAAATGTGTTTGTTGACATGAAGATTTGATGCAGTTGATCTGGAACACAGCTGGAAAGATTTAAATAGGTATTATTTTTATTTTACTTGGTAACACATTAGACTGATATCGTCAGAAATCTTATTCACGAACTATTAAACACGTTCTTTGGAAAGTATATCTGATCAGCTCGCTGTGAGCTTTCTCTGCTATGCCAACAATACCATCAGAGGCAGAAACAAACAAAACAGATTTCCTGCATGTAGGTTGCTTTTCCCTATGCCACATTTTTCAGGTTTTCCTTCTTGGCAGGCACCAGTTACAAACTGCTATTGAGAAAGTTTATTGGAGCCATGAACAGGGTTCATTCAATCATTCATTCATTCAGTCATTCATCACATTGCATTTTCCAGATGTTCAACTTCAATGTTGTTGTAGAACCAGAGGCTATCCTCACTAGCTTTATAAGCAAAGCCATGGAACATATCTTGGAAAATCTCATTTATGCAAGCATAACTGAGAACTCACTCAGTTTGATTTTGTGTAGGGAAGGTCCTGTCTCCTGTCTCTCTTCATCTATGGCTTCAAAACAGGTTATATGCCAGGTGAATATAGGGACACAACTATCATCCCTCTTTATAAGGGTGAACCATCAACTTACCCCGAAACTGCAGTCCCATGAGTTCGACAAGTGTAATAGGCAAAACATTAGAACAAATTATCATGGAAATGATCAACACATACATTGGCAACCTACAGACATGGGATCTATCCCAGTTTCCCTCTGTTAAGAAAAGGTCTTGCCTACTTAACATGGTAAACTTCTTGATAGGGTGACCATGGCTATAGATGAAGGGAAAATGGTGTATGCAGCCTACCTTGACCTGGCTAAGATGTTTGATACAAATACCCCCACTCAAACATTGCTGACAAGCTCTCAGAACGAGGCCTACATAACTCACTGGGTTGCCAGCTGGCTCACAGATAAGACCCAAGAAGTCAGGGTCAGTGAGACCACCTCCACCAACAGACCAGTCACCAGAGGAATACCCCAGGGCTATGTGTTGGGTGTGCTCTTGCTTGGCATCTAGTTCTCAGATGTCAAGACTAATGTCAAAGACCTCTGGCTTACCAAGATCACATAGTTAGGTGCTATAATAGATTCCCCCATGACACCAATATCCTGCCAGAGGATCTAACACAAATAAATGACTGGTGCAGATTAAAACTCAGTGCAAAGAAATGCATTATAGTGCCCTTTGGAAAATCGTTCACCCATGCTCATTACTTCATCAATAAAACACCCCTAAGAGTTGACAAGATAGTTAGGGATCTGGGAACATATGTATACAGTAATATGATGATCGAACAGCACGTAGATAAGATAGTATGAAAATCATTCCATGTTACCCAACTCAAAAGCAAGGGTACGGCATTCAGGTCCAAAGAAGTTATAGTACCACTCTGCTCAACCCTTATCAGCTCCATCATTAATACAATGCCTCCTTTGCCATGTACCTATCCAGGCACTTGCAACAGTTGGAACACCCTCAGTGGTTTCTCATCAGGAGAATCCAGGATATGAATATCCTGTCCTAAGGTACTATGTCTGCACTCAGTCTCCTACAGGTTACTGAGATGCAGTCTATGTCTAGCATATAAAGCCTCCTCAGATTTTCTTGTGATAGATCTCTTGCACATCTGAAAGACAGCACCAGAAATACTAGATCCAAGGACCTGAACATTACCTGCAACATAAATAAAATACGCAGAAGGGAGAGATATATCTCTCAAAGGATCGTTGTGCTATGGAATAAGCTTCCCATCTAGATAAAGTAGAGTTTTCACCCTGACCCTATTCAAAAGAAATTGCAAATCCAGCCCTGGCCTGGCCACCATGTCTCTGATGAACAGAGATTGACAATACGTATATTCATCTCCAACTAACATTCCCTCCCTAGGTCATTCTTTACTAACATACCCCACCATGTAGGCATCCAAGGAACTTGGGGACAAAACTAGGTTGGGTTGCATAGCAATGCTTATAAAGACTCTGGTGGGCATTAGCCTTGTATAAACCTATGAACTTCTGAGCATATGAAAAGTCATTAAAAAGTGTTACAATGGCTGTGGATAGTGATCAGTCAATGCATGCTTCTTATCTTAATCTGGTAAATATTACTGAAAAATTAAACAAACCTAATGTAAATGCCTACATTAGTCGCTGGATTGTGCAAATTGCCTTTTGAACAGATCACAAGTAGTGAAAGTTGCTGGCACCTGCCCAACTCTTGTACTCTGAAACACATGTTCAGTATTTAAAAATATATAGTCCTTATACCTTATCATGGAGCTGATATAGGATGGGCTTTAAGCTCACAGTTCCATTTAAGCCAGGTGGAATGTGAGCAGTGGTGGAGATATGATTAATATCACCAAAAAAGAGGAATTAAGATAGATTTTGAGGTTCCTGGATTTTTTAATTCAAATGCCCTGGAACAGTTGGTCTCCACTCCTACAAGGGGCTCAAATGTCCTAGACCTAGTGCTCCCCAACATGGAGGGGGGTCACTGCACTACCCCCTGTGTGTTACCGTCCCTGGTAAGGTCAGATCATAAATCATTCTCGTTTGAAGTAAAAATCAGACGTGACACCTCCACAGACCTGACACTTCCACAAGACCCAAAAAGAAACTGAAAAATGTATCATATGCAAACTATAGCCTACTAAACAATGGTATAAAAAGTTTCAAAGCCCCTGTTAACACAGCTATCAATGACTCCTATGCAGAAGAGTACACAAATGTCCTATATAGCTACTTAAACAAATATAATAACTTAGCTGTACCTGACAGGACTAAAACCAGGTCCTCCCCAAAAAACAAGCCACCCTGGTGGGCTGTAAGTATAAATAAGTTATTTAACAAAAGAAGGAATCTGATATCTAAGAACAAAGGGGAAATTACTCAACAGAGGAAGACTATCTTGTAAAGCCCTCTAAGGCTAGTTATGAGACTTAATTAGCATCAATAGCTAAAGACAACCATAAGTCATTCTTTAGCTACATTTGAAACCTAAAAGGGAATGTCAAGCTGTGTGCCGAACTTATAGTAGACAGTACCACTCGCACTGAACCTGAGGAAATTGCCAACCTGCTAGCTGACAGATTTAGCAATAACTTCACCCCACTACCCCAGGTAGCTTACTAAACAATCGAAAACAAGACATAGGGGAACCACTTTAAGTGGCAGCCTCTTTAACCACAGCCTGAGCACTGGCTTTGTTCCCGCAGAGTGGAGAGCAGCAACAATAGTCCCATTGCAAAAAGGAGACCCATCAACCAACCCAGGAATCTATCGACTCATAAGTCTAACCAACCTTATCTGCAAGACCAAGGAAAGAGCATGATCTGCAAGGGCATGGAATGCATTATCATGGAACTTATAAACAAAGGCATTGGCAACCTTCAAACACTGGACCCCACCCAGTTTGGGTTTGTGAAGGGCCGATCCTCTCTCCTGAACCTGACTGACTTCTTCGAATCAGTCTCCAGAGCTGTGGACAAGGGAAAGGCAGTCCACATAGTCTATCTGGACCTTGGCAAGGCTTTCGATACCATCCCCCATTCTGGAATCATAGATAAACTTACTAAGCTGGGCATAAATCCCTATGTCACTTGATGGGTTGCCAACTAGCTTACTGACAGAACCCAGGCTGTAAAAGTAGCCAACTCCAAATCCAACTCCAGACAAGTGACAAGTGAAGTACCTCAGGGTTCAGTCCTGGAACCGTTCTTGTTTGGCATCTACTTTTCTGAAGTACAGGCCAATACTAAGGGACTCTGGCTAACAAAGTTCACAGATGACTGCAAACTGGGAGCCATTACTGAATCCCCAAATTATGTGGATATTCTACAAAAGGGCCTTACAAAAACAGATGCTTGGTGCCAGAGCCATGGGCTCAAGCTCAATGCCAAGAAATGTATAGTTATCCCCTTTGGGAAAAAAACATGTACCCATGAATTACCACATAGGTGATAGTAAACTAAACACCAAAAGTGTGATGTGAGACTTAGGGACACAGATGGACAGTGGTCTCACCTTCGATAATCACATCACCAAAACAGTCAGGAAATCCTTTTATGTGGCACACCTGATCACTAAGGGCTTTTCATCCCGAAAAAAGGTGGTCATTGTCCCACTGTACTCATCCCTCATTAGACCCATTATAGAGTACAATGCCCCATTTGGTATGTACCTCACAAGACATCTGCAACACCTGGAAAGGCCACAGAAATACCTCACTAAAAGAATCACAGGCCTAAAGCAGATGCCCTATGCTGACTGTCTTAAAAAACTCCAGCTATACTCTGTGGCATATTGTCTACTCAGAGGTGATCTCTGCTTAACATACAAGGCCATGTCAAACCCTGAGCTGTTGGACATGCTCCACTTAATGAAATCCCAATCCCTCAGAGCCAAACACTCCAGGAATCTAAACCTTGTCATCACAATGAACAAAACATGCTGGAGGGACAGGTTCCTGACCCAGAGACTCCCCATACTCTGGAATAGACTGCCCATCCATGTCAAGCAGAGTGTCTCCTTGGCCCTCTTCAAAAGGAACCTTGACAATTGGATGGGAGATAGGAAATTCACCCCAGGGATTACGTCAGTCGCCCTGCTAGACAGGGGTGCAGGGAATTAAATATTGTAGAAAGAAATATAAGGGGAATTGTTTGGCTAGGTTTGTATAGGCCCTAGGGCCAATAGGCTAGCACCAACCTATGAACCTATGGACCTTATCAACAAGGACAAAGGTAACCTTCAAACTGTTGACATGACAAAGTTTGGTTTTGTCAAAGGTAGATCTTGCTTATTAAACCTGGGACTTCCTTGAGAATGACACCAAAGCCCTGGATGAGTGTAAAGCTATACATACCACCTATCATGCTTTAGCCAAGGCATTTGAAACAATTCCCCAATTAGGGATCATTGA
This sequence comes from Protopterus annectens, assembly GCF_019279795.1. Classification (NCBI taxonomy): domain Eukaryota; kingdom Metazoa; phylum Chordata; order Ceratodontiformes; family Protopteridae; genus Protopterus; species Protopterus annectens. The sequence continues at coordinate 1,323,663,791 of NC_056729.1, forward strand.
GAAACTCTCCCTGCTGAGGATTAACCTATATTTTACTAGATGGTTAGCCAACTGACTCACTGACAGAATGCACACTGTCAAAGTTGGGCAGTCCATTTCCACCAGTAGACCATTTGCCAGTGAGGTACCACAGAGACTTGTGCTCTACTGTTTGGAATCTATTTCTCTGAGGTCCAGGCAAAAGCAGATGGCCTGCAGTTTGCCAAGTTTGCAGATGATTGCAAACTGGGTGCAATCACTGAGTCCCCCAACGATGTAAACATATTCTAGAAGGGGTTGATGCAGACAAATGATTGATGCCAAAGTTATGGGCTAAAACTAAATGCAAAAAGAAATGCCTGATTATCCCCTTTAGCAAAGAAGTAGTCTCTGCTAATTATGATACAAATTGCACCGCTATAAACTCCAACTCTGTGTTGCAAGACTTGGGAGCACAAATTGATAGCAATCTAAACTTCGATCACCATGTGTCAATAGTGGTAAAGAAAGCCTTCTTCATTGTCCATCTCACAAATAAGGGGTCCAATAACTGTGCTGTACTCAACCCTTATCAGACCACAAATTGAGTATAATGCTCCTTTCCGTATGTGCAGTGTAAGTATCTGCCCCCTTCCTGATTTCTTATTTTTTTGCATGTCTGCTGCACTTAAATGTTTCAGATCATCAAACAAATTTAAATATTAGACAAATATTACACAAAGATAGCCCAAGTAAATACAAAATACAGTTTTTAAGTGATGATTTTATTTATTAAGGAAAAAATGTATCCAAACCTACATGGCCCTATGTGGAAAAGTAATTGCCCCCCCCCCCCATTGTTAAATCATGAAATAACTGTGGTTTATCACATTTTTGGGAAAGCTGAGTTCAATTTCACTAGCCACACCCAGGCCTGATTACTGCCAGACCTGTTGCATCAAGAGATCAGTTAAATAGAACCTGTAAAAAACAAATAATCTCTGTGGTATCCCCAAAGTCTCAAACCAACCCACTAAATAAGTGTAGTGGGTTCAAAAACAAAGCAGTGTAAGAAACTTCTCTGTGTGGAAGATTTTCAGTCCATATATCTCTAGTTAATCACTGTATATTAATCAGATCAGACAAAAGTAGTAGACGTAGCGAACTTAAACTCATCTTATATAAAAAAAAATAATAATACAAAATATATAATTGTACAGAATTACTTAGTATTCAAAAGTAATCCAAGCAAGGCAGGCAGTCTGTTTTCAGTCAAAAATCCTTTATTAAGTCCACAGACAAGTGATCCAAGTAAAACAAAAATAGAATAATAGTTTCCTCACAAGTTTTCTAAAGATATATATATATATATATATATATATATATATATGTACTTTTTATCAGGCAAGATAGTCGTTTATTGTGCTATAAAACAAAGTGTTATTGGTACACATGTTAAATTCACATCCCTTCCCTCCATCAGTGTGACATTCGAGCTGGTCCTGCCATACTTAGTAGCTGTCATAATAATATAACCATTATGTACTTTAAATAAAATGTATAATGATGTGGTACCTCTTATTTAACCAGTACCTTAGTTGAAGGTTGTGCATCAGAGCTAGTAACTCGGGACGTAAAAATCTTCTACCAATCATTAGCGGACCGGAGTTCAGCTGTGGCGACCCCTAACCAGGAAAAAGCCGAAAGACACAAACAAACCTCTTATTTAACCAGATTTTTAAGTAGATTATTAAGTCTGCAATTTTATCCAAGATAATATACTACATGGCTGGAAATATATCAACCTTAGTCCATTTGGCAATCAAAAAAATATATATAAATATATACATATACATTTTGCATGTAAAAAATCAATTGTAAAAATCATATTCTATTTTCATAACCTATTGTTAACAAAGATCGCTTTTGTCCTTCTAGACTTTTTCAGGTCTGTGTACAAGAACCCTAAAAACTATCCATAAAAATATATATAATTCTATAATTAGTTAGTATTGTTATTACACATCATTTTGAATAAAGTGGAAAGAAAGAGAACCAGAAAAAGAAAAAATAATAAGAAAAAATGTATTATGATGGAAACAAAATATACACTTAAATTACAACTGATTTAAAATGGTATTTGAAATCAACCGGTAGAATAAAATAAAATAAAATAAAATTAGTCATTATATATTTAGAAAGCTTGTGGGGAAACTATTACTCTATTTTTGTTTTACTTGGATCACTTGTCTGTGGACTTAATAAAGGATTTTTGACTGGAAACAGACTGCCTGCCTTGCTTGGATTACTTTCGAATACTTAGTAATTCCTTACAATTATATATTTTTTATTATTTTCTTTTTGACTTAAGATGAGTTTAAGCTTGCTACTTCTACTTTTGTCTGATCTGATTAATATACAGTGATTAACTTGAGATATATGGACTGAAAATCTTCCACACAGAGAAGTTTCTTACACTTTTAAATAGAACCTGTACGACAAGTGAAGTAGGCCAAAAGATCCCAAAAAGGAAGACATCATGCCGCGATCTAAAGAAATTCCGGAACAGATGAGAAACAAAGTAATTAACATCTATCAGTCAAGAAAAGGTTACAAAGCCATTTCTAAATTTTTGGGACTCCGGTGAACCATGGTGAGAGTCATTATCCACAAATGGAGAAAACATGGAACAGTGGTGAACCTTCCCAGGAGTGGCCAGCCTACAAAAATTACCCCAAGAGCACAGTGATGACTTGTCCAAGAAGTCACAAAAGAACCCAGAACAACATCTAAATTATTGCAGGCCTCACTTGCCTCAGTTAAGGTCAGTGTTCATGACTCAACCATAAGAAAGAGATTGGGCAAAAATGGCATCCATGGCAGAGATCCAAGGCGAAAACTGGTTTACTATTAGATTTTCAAAGTGAACTCCGTCAACTGTACTGTTGTTGAACATGGAAGTTCAAAAACGGTAATATCGAACACCAAAAGCCAACCTAGGAATGGGTTTTAACATGGGTCGAGATAGGGGAGAGGTTTGTAGTTCGGCAATAACACTGAACACCTATCTCAACCCATGTTAAAACCATTCCTAGGTTGGCTTTTGGTGTTCGATATTACCATTTTTGAACTTCTGTGTTCGACAACAGTACAGTCGATGGAGTTCGCTTTGAAAATCTAATAGTAAACCGCGAAAACCACTGCTGACCAAAAAGAACATAAAGGCTCATCTCACTTTTGCCAAAAAACATCTTGATGATCCCCAAGACTTTTGGGAAAATATTCTGTGGACTGATGAAACAAAAGTTGAACTTTTTGGGAGGTGTGCACCCCGTTACATTGGGGCATGAAAGTAACACAGCATTTCAGAAAAAGAACATCATGATAACAGTCAAACATGGTGGTGGTAGTGTGATGGTCTGGGGCTGCTTTTCTGCTTCTGGACCTGAACAACTGCTGTGACTGATGAAACCATGAATTCTGCTCTCTACCAAAAAATCCTGAAGGAGAATGTCCAGCCATCAGTTCATGACCTCAAGCTGAAGCGCACTTGGGTTCTGCAGCAGGACAATGATCCAAAACACACCAGCAAGTCCACCTCTGAGTGGCAAAAAACAAAGTGAAGGTTTTGGAGTGGCTTAGTCAAAGTCCGGACTTGAATCCAATTGAGATGCTGTGGCATGACCTTAAAAGGGTGGTTCATGCTTGGAAACCCTCCAATAAGGCTGAATTAAAACAATTCTGCAAAGAACAGTGAGCCAAAATTCCTCAACAGCGATGTGAAAGACTCATTGCCAGTTATCGCAAATGCTTGATTGCAGTTGCTGCTGCTAAGGGTGGCACAACCAATTATTAGGTTTAGGGGGCAATTACTTTTTCACATAGGGCCATGTAGGTTTGGATAGTTTTTTTTCCTTAATAAATAAAATCATCACTTAAAAGCTGCATTTTGTGTTTACTTGGGTTATCTTTGTCTAATATTTACATTTGTTTGATGATTTAAAACATTTAAGTGTGACAAACATGCAAAAAAATAAGAAATCAGGAAGGGGGCAAATACTTTTTCATTGCACTGTATCTCACCAGACACCTGCAGCAACTGGAGAGACCATAGATTCTTCTAACCAAGAAGAATCCAGAGCCTCCAAAATATGACTTACATGAATAGACTGAAAGCCCCATCACTGTACTCTGCATCATACTGGCTGCTGAGAGATGACCTGTGCCTGACCTACAGAGCAGTGTCTGACTCTGCCCTATTGGAAATGCTGCACATCTGCAAATCAAATGGGACATTGCTCCACAGATCTCAACCTAGCCTGTGATATTAACAGAACATGTTGGACAGAAACATATATCTCCCAGAGATTGCCACTCCTCTGGAATAAGCTCCCTCTTCACATGAAGCAGAGCTCCTCACTGGACCTATTTTTAAGAGGAACCTTGACAACTGGATGAGTGACTGTAAATTCACTCTGGGAGTGACAAATATGTCCCTCATGGAAAGGGGTAGTCGGTGCTGATCACAGAATTGCTCTGCTAACAATGACCATCTAAATATGGTCAATTAGGCTACTCAGGTTTTTACGTGGCTAGGCTTGTAAAGGCCCTAGGGTAATTAACCTAGTAACCTCCTATGAACCTATGAATGTATGTAAAATTGTAACTAGTGGTGCACCACTGGAAGCAATGCTGTGCCCTCTTCTGTCAATATCCCAGATGTGTGGTTGACCATGTTTGTTGAAGACTGCAAGCTAGTCATTGCTATAATGGTCATAATAGACCTAGATACTTAAGTGAACAATTTTCTCACATTAGATCATCATGTTCCTACCATACTTTTGGAAATGCTTCTATATGACCAAGTTAATTTCCAAGGGAATATCTTCAAGATCCAAAGACATCATCTTACCAATGTACTCTTTCCTTATCAAACTCATCACCAAATACAATATCTCCTTTGGTATCTACAGACCCAAGCATGTAACTCAACTGCAAAGGTTTCAATAATGTTTAACCAGGAAAATTAAACGCCTTAAGTCTTCAAATTGCTAAATAGATTACACAACTCTTTTTATGCTCAGTAGCCTATTGACTGCTGTGCCATGACATGTGTCTTACTTTTTTTTTTCAAAACAGGTTTATTGTTTTAACATATAAGAGAAATATCATAACAATTTTATACAAGTAATTAAAAAATAGGTATTATTATAATATTCAACAAAACAACTAAAGTATTTACAAAGACATCCACTACAATCAGATCAATTAATTAAACTAAAATACCATGCTATTGAAATTAAAATTTTTTTAACAAATTTTGTAAATTATCCCATACAATAAAATAAGATGTTTTTCTGTTTGTTCTAGTCCTAATTGTGTTTATTTCCATATGGCACACTATATTCATAACATTTTTAAATTCATTGAACGAAGGAGGTGTATCTGAAATCCACTTTCTAGTTATTATTTTCCTAGCCACTGCTAGAATAGACCATAACAAGGGAAGCTTAACCTTTTTAACACTTTGAGGTACAGGTGTGTTGAATAATATAAGAGATTTAGAAATAATGAAATTATCTGTAAAAAGAGCCTGCAAAAATTCATTAACTGACTTCCAGTATTCTTTCAATTTTATACAGTCATAAAACATATGAGCCCAGTCAGCATTAATTTCTACATTACATCTCTTACATAGATTATCTTTATTATTTATTTTATTCATCATCAAAGGTGTATAAAAAGATCTATGTAAAAAAATCCATGTATAAAGTCTCCAGACAATGGAAGACGTAGTTCTATAAGCAGATTCCAATATATATTGTTTATCTTGTTGATTTGGTGGGTCCCCATTAATAGAAGTGAAATAATTCCAGTATGAATCTACACTGTAAAAAGTTTCTTGTCTGATAACTTTATGTATGTATGAAAGTTTACCTTTATCAGAAACTTTATGTTGTAAATTTAATATCAAGTAATCAATCAGTGTTGGAATAGATTCTTTAACAGTTATAGACATTAAATCTATTTTATTAATGAGATGTTGTCTAAAGGTCTGAACCTCTAACCAGCAAGTTTCTCTTAGATCAAATTCTTGTTTTAAGAAATCTAGATTTTTAACTTTATTATCAGATATCAACTGATACCAGTACTTTAGATCATTATCTATAGCTAAATGAGTTCCTTCAGAAGTAGATGACAAAAGCATACCCTGAGTATACATTATAGGAAATACAATAAAATTCCATTCCCTATACTTAGGGTGCATGAATATAAAGTTACGATAACTAATAATAATATTTAATGGGTAACAAACCATATGTTTAGGTGTAATAGGTGAAGTACAAAATTCCTTTAGTAACCATAACATGGAGTTATTTACAATCATATTTTTATGTGTTAAGGAGATTTTCATGAAGTGTATACTAATTAGCTCCCAATAATCTTTCCATTTTGTGACATATGACTGATCTATTAATAAAGTAATAACTTTTACAATAGAAGAGATAGTACATAAATTAAAGTCTGGAAAAGAAATACCCCCTTGAGACCAGCTATTAGTATGTTTCTTTAATGCAATCCTAGGTCTATTAGGTGCCCATAAGAAATTTAACATTGGTGTGTTCAGTTTCTTGATAATTATTTTTGTAGGTGGAAGTATTATTGATTGTATTAAGTATAAAATCTTGGCGAATATTATCATTTTAATAATTGTAAGTCTCTCCTCCAAAGTAAAAAGCATATTATTCCAGGTATTAAAAAGATTTTGTATATTAAGAAAACAGGTATTATAATTATTATATATAATAGATTTAATATCTTTAGATAGTATTATACCTAAATAAGTTATCTGACCTGAATTGGGTACATATTTAGTAAAATCACTAATGAGAATATTTTTTCGTGTATATATAGGTCGTATTTTAGTTTTTTCTTCATTGAATATTAAACCAGAAATACTTTTAAAATTCATCATGTTATCAAATAGAGACTGTATAGAAGAATTAGATCCTGCTGATGTAATTAGAACATCATCTGCAAAAGTTGAATTTTGATGTTGTATTTTCATCTATTTCAAAACCCTCTATGTCAGTACTGTTTCTGATCAAATTAGCCCAAGGCTCCATTACTAAAGTGAATAATAGTGGAGAAAGTGGACATCCTTGTTTTGTACCTTTAAGAATGGGTATTTTTGTGAAACATATGTTCCTACCTTAATATAAGCCAACATTCCTTTGTATAAATGTTCAATTAGATTTACAAATGCATCCGAGAAATTTGTGCACTTCATTAAGGTAAACAGATAGTCCCAACTTACTGAATCAAATGCTGAACTTATATCAAGACTAATAAGTGTTAAATCTTTCTTTTTCCTATTTGCAAAATCTATTAATGTTAAAGTTCTTCTTATATTATCAAAAGTATTTCTATTTACAATGAAGCCTGTCTGATCTATATCTATAACGCTGGAATGATTGTCTTCAATCTATCAGCAAAGATATTCATAAACATTTTATAATCAACATTAAGTAATGAGATGGGCCGATATGAAGAACATCTAGTTGGATCTTTATTAGGTTTTAAAATTGGCAAAATAAATGTATATTGCCAAGATGGGGGTTATTAACTCAGTTTGGGCCAAAATAAAACCTTATGTATTAATGAATATGTATTTTTAGAAAGGATTTTATATATCTCTGGTATAATACCATCATTACCCGGTGCTTTGTTTGATTTAAGCTTATTTATTTGTGTAATAACTTCTGTATATGAAATACTCTTGTCCAATAGTTTAATCTGTTGTTTATTAAGCTTTTTATTCATATTTGTGGTTATAAACTCCTTTATTTTATCTTTAGGTTCCATGTTAATATTATTATGGTTAATTTTGTGAAAGTGATTTCTAAATTCATCTAGTATTTCTGGTATACTAGAAACATTCTTCTTTTCCTTAGAGAAAAGATTTCTTTGATATGGTTTTGTTTATTCAACCTTTTGTT